>NW_024534519.1:0-21021 GCF_016097555.1 Gigantopelta aegis
AGCGAAATAAAGGATCTTATACAGCTGGACAAAAAGTGATTTTCTAAACAAAAAAGCATCTTTCTAGTTAGTCATGACAGTGAATTGAAATGTTTTATTACAATTTTAGTCATTAGATAATAATGCTGCTATATTTTGCTTTGTTGATTGATTGTATAAAATGTGTAGCTGATATCTTTTTAAATGGCTGCTTCAGTGATGATGGTTAGAGTAATTTATTACTTTGTTTTTAAACTTTAATTAATTATTATTGTTAATGGCTACATATACGTGTGATTATGGTTTTAGATATGAACACTGTTTTAACATTCTAATAATAGTTATTGTATATTAGTAATTAATGTATCAGTGTAATAGAAACTGGTTTGTTTCTTGAATAATGATGTGAAGAAGTTATTATATATTTGCTGGCTTAACTATATTATTTGCTTTATAATAAGATATTTTTTAGAACGTGCATTTGATTTGCTTGTTTAATAAAGTAATGCTTTCACTTTAATGTGTCTTGAATTATTTTACTAAGGAAAAAAATGTGACTAGTTCAACAATTGGGTGTTGTGTATTATTAATTTCAGAAAAATGTAAATTAATTGTGGACCTTTCACAATCACTATTATTCTAAATGTAATCAGAATATATTTCAGTTTGGTTATTGCGCACTGGAGTGCACACTTGTTTAAATGTATTAAGTATGTTGCACTACCAGTTGATATGTACATATCTAGATGTATTATATATAGGTAAGTTTTTGTGATGGTGTCATCTGTTCATTTGTTAACAAAACAAATTCCTGAAAAAAGCAGATGGAAATAAAATATTACAGTATTTTATGAGGCATGCTGGTGCTTCATAAAAAAGAAGAAGAAAGGAACATTTAATGAAACTTTATAGACCTCTGAAATTGAGAGAACTCTCAGTTAGCTCAAGCAAGTTCTCTTGATGGGTTATGCAAAAAACTAAATGGGTTACCCAAATGTGTTTATGTTGCAACACATGAATGTTAAAACTTCACCTATTAGATGTTTATTTTCACACACGATTGAGACGGACAGAGGACTCGCTGCCACCACAGTGGCTGTCTTCCATTAGATGAGGCACTAGATAGATTCATGGAATCAACCACTATATTGCCAAATGCCCATTCGACTGCATTTGTTCAGAGATGGGGCACTGACCATGTATTACGTTTTTTCGTTTAGATTACATGCATTTTCCCCAAAGACAAGGGCAGTTGTGAGGCATTGGTTGGGACAGAAAACCCCTGATTCTACAACAAATGCGCCATCCATGATCAAGACAGCATTTCTGCACAATGTAGAGTTGAATAGGCTTGATTCCACGAATCTCTATCCAGTGCCTCATCTATTGGAGGACAGCCACTCCCGAGAATATTCTTTACTAGAAAATACATCCTTTTTGACTGCCACAAAGAAAACTGCCAGTCAGAGACTAGTTTACTAAATAAAAAATAACGGGACAAAATGAATGAATGAATGAATGAATGTTTAAGGGCACCCAGCATGAAAAATATATCGGCTATTAGGTGTCAAACTATGGTAAATGCAAACATGAAGTAATACAGGACAGAGCTCACTGGAACTGGTTCAGCCGTGGTGACATACTCTCATGAATCGCTGTCAAAACTGATTATGTCAGATGTTTTCGAATGGTGAGCATATCCTGTCCCAGCGGTAGCATCTATCATAAGTACTGCCACATGGATTTAATGTTTAAGAGTAAACACAAAATGCAGTGGTATTCCGTCGATCCGTCCACCGATTGGAACGGGAGTTGTGTGGACTGTTTTTAAATGTTTATTAATTAATTAAGGCTTGAACGATTTAACTTTAACGTTATTTATATGCAGACACAGGGGAACATTTAAACAGAAAAAAGAAAACAAAGAAAAAAACGTGAACATGTGCTATGACTGTGACAGTTAAATGTACAGTGCTTATTATCATTTAATAAACTACCCGAATGGATTTAATGTTTAAGTGTAAACACAAAATGAAGTGCTATTCCGTCTATTCCGTCCATCGATTCGAATGGTACTTGTGTGCACTAGCGAAATTGTGGGTGGGATTTTTTTTTCTTTTTTCAAAAGTACAATAGTAGTATTAGGGCCTATTGCGCCTCATGACCTACTTTCTCGTATCCTTGATCTACTTTCTCTGTGACCTTGTCCTTGATGACCTTGTCATGTGACCATGACTACTGACCCGGCCTTGACCTACTTAGATTGACCTACTTAGAGGAACAATGCCCATGGCCCTAGTCCGATTGGCCTGGATCCTACTCGGCTCAGACCGTGAGCTCAGTTGGTTGAGTCCTCCCTTGAGGTGCTTGCATCGCAGCATTGGACCACTCTGTGGATCCATTCAACTGATTGGGTTTTCCTCGTTCCGAGCATTGCACCACAACTGGACAAAGGTCGTGGTATGTGCTTTACTGTCTGTGGGATGGTGTATAATAAAAGATCCCTTGCTACTAATGGGAAAGTGTAGCGGGTTTCCTCTCTAAAACTGTTAAAATTATATTTGACATCCAATAGACGATGATTAATAAATCAATATGTTCTAGTGATGTCGTTAAACCAAATATACCAATTCTAAGGACTCTGTCCGACACGAGGTAGTGTGTTTAATTTTATCATGCTGAATGTTGAATGGTTAATTGCTGACATTCGGCAAGTTACATTCTTAAAGTGTGACAAAAATACGAAATGATTTAAATAGGTGTAAAAAGGAATTCTCGTCCTGCGCTATCCGATAGCGACAATGCAGTCACAAAAGAGAGCACTTCCAGATATATATGTTAAATAAATGTTCAAGATTGACCTACTTCGTCACGCATATATATGGTTTAAATGACAGGGTTTGTTGACATCTGTTATATAGCTCAGTCGTTAGCGTCTGTAACTCAAGCGTAGAAATTACCCCGTTTGTTTATCAAGTGGGGAGTATTACATTTTTTCTATTAACTATTTTTTTAATTTATTCATTTATAGTTTATGTATTTATTTTATTTATTTATTTGCTTATTTATTTATTATGTTACGCGTTTTTTCAAGCGGCCTCCTTTTACTATTGTACAAGTAGCTTCTATAACCTGCAGGGCGGGGCATGTATAGGTGGTTTGTTTTGAAATTTCGAAGTTTAAACAGCAGTTTAATTAACTTATATTAGATTTTAGAGAACATACATACATGTGACCAAAATATTACCCTCTACCAGTTTCACGACTCAAAACTATAGGGACGCGCCCAAAGACGCACCCAGGGACCCAGGGCATAAATACAAAAACAAAACATGTTATTCACAGTTTTATTTACAACATACAACATGAAAACATAGCACAAAAAATATTTGACAAGACATAGTTAATACAAAAACATTCAAGTGTCTCACGCGTGTCTGAAACATTTAATGTCTGAACACGTTGTTTACATAGAGGCATCTTGGAGAGAGTCTGTAATGTTCCATCACTGGGTCGTCTGTCGTCTTCCCTCCGTAGACGCAAAATCCATATAAAATGACACTGAAAATACAATTAACGACCATGACGTTTGACAGGTAAATATGCTATAGTATCAGTTGGAATAACACTAATTAATTCTGTACTGTGCCTCAATCAGTCTGTAATGTTACGCAAGTGAACTGTTATTATCAATCCACTAGCTTGTTTGTTAATACCAGTCATTTGAATGACATGCTGACATGTTTTTGCGTGTGGCGCTTAAGACCGTCTCTTTTAGTAAACGACAGTTCACAGTGATCACAATCAAACTGCTTCGTGTGACGCTGTAGGCTATCTCTTCTAGTAAATGTTGTTTCACACTTATCACAGTGGATTAAACTCAGTTTGTCAGTTAATGGTTGCACATACTCACCACAATCTTTGTCAAACAGACGAATGTGAACAGCAATGTGCCCTTTCAATAGTTTGACCACAACGTAGACATTACTTCCAAATTCTAACTGATATCTCGATTCTTCACAAAAATGTGAATATCATAGCAAAATGGACATAGATCTTGTCTGTAGTGAATGAAAATTAAGCCAAAAATACCCCTCCACACCAGTCTACGTAGGTCAGGACCAATCTAAGTAGGTCAGGACCAGTCAAAGTAGGTCAGGGCCAGCCTAAGTAGTTCAGTGTCAGTCTAAGTAGGTCAAGGCCAGTAGGACAGATAAATAGCCACGTGACAAGGTCATCAAGGTCAAGATCACGGAAAAGTAGGTCAAGGTAACAGAAAGCAGGCCATGAGGCGCAATAGGCCCTTATACTACTTACAATTATATGCATATATAATGGACACACAATGTACAGTGACGAACACAAGCTACACGGACAAACATCGAGAAGAAGGGAGGTAACAAACTTGTTACCGCCAAGATCTACCTGGCATCTCATCAGTTTATTTCCCGTGCCTTCTGCAGAGCTTCTCGAAGATTCCGATGTCATTTTCTCTTTTCAAAATACAGCGCAGTGCTGATCATTCAATATCAGGTTTAGGGAGTGTGTGTGTGTGTGTGTGTGTGTGTGTGTGTGTGTGTGTGTGTGTGTTAAATTATAAAAAAATAAGGATGATGTCCCAAAGCACGCCAACCATGCTAACTCAGGTCAGTAGGCTACTTTAGATGGACATGTTTCGCCATGTCCAATTTCCTGCCCCTGACATCACACTATCTGAATTCATTTAAACTTACCTGTTGTGCTTATATCCAATTAAGTTTCAAGAACACTGTCCTGGGCATACACATCAGCTATTTGGGCTGTCGGTTCAGGACAGAGGGTTAGTTGTTAGTGGTTAGTGAGAGAGACGAGGGTGTAGTGGTCTTACACCTACCTATTGAGTCTTTAAAACTAGCTCTGGCTGACATCTGATTTCCATTATGTTTTTTCCCCCAATACCATCTTTCTTTTTCTGACTTTAAATATATACATGATCTGCATCAGCTAAACAAAAAACTGCTATTGGTTTTCATTATACACATGTAGGCCTACACGTACTATTTATATGTCTGACTCGGTCTACTTAGTCTGGATTCATTCTTGGTCTTTTCCTCAAGTTGGGGCGGAACACAGTGGGTAAAATTAACAAATGCTTCACATCCAGTAGCAAATGATTAATAAATCAATGTGCTCTAGTAGTGTTATTTTTTTTTAAAAACAAAACAAACTTTAATTTTCCCATACGTTTTTCGTGGGAGATGGTTGTACTGTATAAAGTTAAAAAATCAAATGTTTTAATATTAGTGTACTTTGATATGAATTGCAAGTGAATGAATTCATGTAAATCCTTGAGAGAAGATGCCGAATACCACCACCAAATAACAGCAAGGGATCCTTTATGTGAATTGATCCACATACACCAGATATACTGAGTTACTGTTAGAACGGAATACTTTGCAAGGCATAATTGATATACATCTCATCCCTAAATTGAGTATATGTATTCAACAACAATAACATTTATTATAAATACACTAGCGGTTAGTAGTATGGGGGTCATGACCTACTTTCCGTGACCGTGACCTACTTTCTGGTGACCTAGCCACTGAGGGCCGATGACCTACTGGCCCGGCCCCATCCTACTGACCTGGTCCCGGCCTACTTAGACCAATCTCGACCTACTTAGACTGGTCCAAACCTACTTAGCCCGGCCCCGATCCGTCCTACTTAGCAACGCCTGTGCTATCCTGTCTGTGGGAAAGTGAAGGATCCCTTGCTACTAATGGGAAAATGTAGCGGGTTTCCTCGCTAAAACTGTCAAAAGTATGTTTGACATCCAATAGCTGATGATTAATAAATCAAGATGCTCTACTGGTGTCGTTAAACAAAACCTATCACTTCTTAGGAGTCAGCCCGACGCGAAGTAGTGTGTTTAATTTTACCGCGCCGAATGTTGAATGGTGCTAACTGCTTACATCCAGCAAGTGGTATCATATTTTCTTGTCAGTCGCTACATAAAGTACTCTAGGGAAATTCTGGAATTTACATTCTCAAAGTGTGACAGAAACACGAAATGATTTAAATAGGTGTAAAAAGGAATTCTCGTCCCGCGCTGTCTGATAGCGCCAATGCATTCACAAAAGTGAGGCGTTCAGATTGACCTACTTCGTCGCGCATATATATGGTTTAAATAACAGGTTTTGTTGACATCTGTTGAATAGCACAAGTGGTTATCGTCTGTGACTCAAACGTAGAAGTTACACCGTTCGTATCTCAAATGGTGAGTATTATACGTTTTTCTATTATTATTTTTTAAATTAATTTATTTATAGTTAATTTATTTATTTGTTTTTATATATTTATTTGCTTATTTATTTATTTATTTATTTATTATGTTACGAATTTTTTCAAGCAGCCTCCTTTTACCATTCTACAAGCAGCCTATTTAACTTGCAGGGCGGGGACTGTATAGGTAGTTTGTTTTCAAACTTAACATTTCATGTACGAAGTTTAAACAGCAGTTTAATTAATTTATATTAGATTTTAGGGTACATACACATATATTTACACTCCTTTATAAGGACATTTACGCTTTAAAAATGTACCATGTATACAGAGAAGATTGATTACAACTAGTTAAATTTAGTATGCCTTTAGAGGTGTATTGTGATTTTGTTTTTAGTCAGTATATGTGGACTTCCGGTTTGGGTTTTGTCGATGGAAGACATGTTTGACTTCGGCTCCAGTTTTGGAAAGTTTTAAAAAGTGTTTTTTAATTGACAATGTGTCTGATTTCGGATTATTTTGAAAACTAGTGGAGATGAGTCCGAGTGGAGATATGGAGGAGGAAGTGAAGAAAGTGATCTACAAGAAGGAGTGCATGGTCGTGGTTGATGTCGGTGACAATAGGAAGATGGCGGCTGGCGACTTGATAAAATGTCTTAGTGAGCAGGTTGGCGATGTGATTCATGCATGTGTACCAAAAAGACCTGACAGGTATGAAGTGACTGTGGATGATGTTGTGCAGGCGAGGATCATTTCGGATAATGATTGCTTGGAACTGAATGGCATGAAAATGAAGGTGAGGCTGTTCCATTAAGAAAGTGTTGTTTCATTTCTGCACTTGCCAGCATATATTTCGGATGAAGAGATAGAGGAAAGATTGAAATCGATGAACATTGAGTTGATAACACCTATTTGCAGGCGATTCTACAAGGGTATCGCATTGCGGGTGGAACCAGGTACGTGCGTATTAAATTTCCACCTGATGTAAAAAAAAAAATCACCGTATTAGATGAAATTTAATACAGTTGAAGGAAGGTGTGGAGGTTTTTCGTGTTTTGTACCACAGTCAAATTAAGGTGTGCTATAACTGTATGTCTGATAGCCACGTGATTCGGGATTGCCCAAATATCACGTCTGCAAAGAGAAGGGACATATCGCCAGAAATTGTGACAAAACCTTTCTATGTGAAAAATGTGGAAATACGGAGGATGGGTGTGTATGCAGTGTAAATGACACCAACAGCGAACATGTGGATGACATTGACAGTACTATTATCCTGTTCAATTATTTAGACCCAAAGTTTTTTGCAAATGTTACGTTTATTTCCTATTCGATATTTGTTTTCTTTGCATTTACATGAAAACAAACCCAAACCCCGACAGGTTTTATATACAAATCATCATATAAAATGCACGAAGTTGACTTAATTCCACTTTTTAAAAATCTCTGTGTCTTTTGAATGCACGTTATTTCTCCTATAAATAACTACAGTCATTTGCATATCAAAAGCATCATTCTATAGTGCGTTTCAAACTAATGTTCAGTTCTATCGTCCTATCCGCACAAATCGTAGTATGACCTATATTTAAGAAAATATCTGTAAACATGAAGCAGGCGCGGATTCAGGTGGGGAGTTTGAAAAAAATAAAAAAGTATCAAATATTATAATTATATTGTGGAATACACAAGCGCGCGCGCTGAAGGGAGAGACAGACAGAGAGAGAGAGAGAGAGAGAGAGAGAGAGAGAGAGAGAGAGAGAGAGAGAGAGAGAGAGACGTCATTTATGTAACGACGCACTCAACATATTTTAATCTATGGTTATATGGTTATAGGGAGAGAGAGAGAAGAATATGGTATGCATGCGATTGGTGGAGGTGTGACCCTCTGCACAACCCCAACCCCACTTAAGGCTTCTTTTGTATATGGAGCGAGACGTAGCTCAGAGGTAAAGCGTTCGCTCATGGTAGGTCGACTGATCGATCCCACATGGTGGACCCATTGGGTTGTGTCTAGTTCCAGCCTGTGCACCACAACTGATGTATAAAGGCTGTGGTATGTGCTATCCTGTCTATGGGATGGTGCATATAAAACGTCCATTATTGCTTATCAAAATTGCTTATCGGAAACAGTGGCCCATGTGGCGGTAGCGAGTTTCTTTCTCACTGTCATAATGCTCCTTAACCGTTTTGTCTGACGCCACATAAACGTATATCAAATGCGTTGAGTGTGTCGTTAAATAAACATTTCTCTCGTATGTATGTGTAGTCTATATGCATTTCTAGTCGATTAGTTTATAGGTTGTTAGGTTGTTTGATAGTGAATGATATGGAAATAAATTGTTTTTGGTGTTAAAGAGTTCATGCATACATTAAAGTAATACTCCTGATGGGTATGGAGAAATAACTTAATCAGTCGACGAACTCATTTCTTCATCACTATCTTCGTTAAGGGGGACTATCACAGGGGGTATTTTATTTCTTATAAAACTATTTTGTTTTCTAAAATCTTCTACGATCTTTATTACATGTTTAACTGCGTCAGAGAAGTGTGTAGGTGTGACAGAGTTTAATGCATGTGCAAGTTCTCTCCGCACCGTGGTCATTTTACCATCATTATGACGAGCTATGTGCCCTTTGACTTGACTCCAGATCAGTTCTATCGGATTGAGTTCAGAATGTCTTGGCGGCAGTCTTAGACACAAGTGCCCATGGCGTTCAGCAATATCATCAGTAACAAATTGCTTTGCACATTTGTTACTTTTCACAAGTTCATAAAGAACTGGCTTTGTCATGTTACTCTCAAAAGGTATATTTTTGTTTCGTAGCCACGACTGAATTTCTTCCTTTTTAGTGTTTAGTGCAGGACATCGTGTAATCTCAGTTAATTTGTTGTGGTAGCTTGCGTTATCCATGACAATAACAGAAGGTTCTGGTAGAGAAGGCATTAGTTGTTCTTCAAACCATTTGATGAAATTTTCATGATTCATCTCACCATGATAGTCTCCGTCTGTTTTTTTAGCCTCAAAGATCAATTCACAGCCATCTATCAATCCATATTTATCACAGCCAGCATGACAAATAATAAGTCTTTTTCCCTTCCCAGTCACCGAACAGAGTTTAGGAACTCGATCAGCAGCGTCTGATTTCGGCAGGTGATTGGCGGTACTTGTGCCCGGGTGGATATCTGTCCAGTGGTGGGATGTTGTGTGGTTGACATTCACCCAGGTCTCATCTTGATACACTATTAAATACCCCTGTTCTCGTAAACTGGATATTTCATGGAGATAGGACAGTCTCCTGTCTGATATATTGGCGTCCTCAAAAATCACTTTTCCGGTTGTAGACATATGTTGGTATTTAAAATCGAGGTCATGGAGTGTTCTTCGTAAAGTTGATATGGATATGTTGATTCCACATTCCTCCCTTAAAGCCACGTTAATCTTATGTAATGTAGGTAATTCGCCCTCTCTATAAAATCTGTATACTCGTCGTCTAATAACATCTTTATCAAATAAATCGATGAGTTTTCGGTCGCGTTTTTTAACAGTGATTTCTGTGCTTGGATTCGTAGAGCTTAGATTTTTCACAGTTCTTTTTACTGTTGAAACCGAAACTTTAAGTGCAGCGGCAACTCGATCGACAATTCGATAAGAAGCATACCTAGGTCTACCGCGCTGATATTCATCTTCAAAATAATCGAAAACGTTCTTAATACACGATTTTACATCAACTGAAGTGTTTTTCGATTTACCCATATTTTTCCTCAAATAACAATAACAAGAATGTCGACTAATACATTTTCAATGAATTTATATACCCTACCTAACTTGTATTTTACGTGGTTTACACATTGCTACAATAGCACGTGCAATCATAGATCGAAATAATGATGTTATTGACCAAGCAATGCTATCGTATTTTGAACATTCAGGGCTGTGTCTGCGGGATGAAAAAGTGGTTGAACCCATACGAGTCCGAACAATAGCCCTTTGGTTTTTCGCATTACAAATGTAACCCCCAACCCCCAACCCCAGCCCCTAGCACCACCCTAAATACTATATATATATATATATATATATATATATATATATATATATATATATATATATATATACATACGTATGAGTTCCCAATTTAGAGGCAAATTAAATAACATTTTTATTATTATTTGATGTTGGTGGCCTTTGACATTTTATCCCCCCCCCCTCCGGTCTTCTGGGTCCGGCCCTGCATTAAATTTATTTATAAATTTGGAAAGCACATTCCTGCGGTGTGTGAGGTGATTTGTGCGTATTACTGTGCTACACCTCAGTTGTGTTAGGTTAGGTATGGTATGCTAATATATAATTGATATAATAAAATAAAAATACACAATACATTAGCTAAATTTATTAAATATAATGCACCTACAAGAAAGGGTTACATGTTCTGTTTGTTTACATCTATGTTTAACGGAAAGATTAGACAATGCTGTTACACATTGCAAAACAATAATAACCTTGATTTAGTGAAACAAGCTATAATGGCCTTCACGTAGCCTCAGATCCCAATGTTTTGATATGCAAATGACCTTAGTTATTTATAGGAGAAATAACGTGCATTCAAAAGACACAGAGAATTTTAAAAAGTGGAATTAAGTCAACTTCGTGCATTTTATATGATGATTTGTATATAAAACCTGTCGGGGTTTGGGTTTGTTTTCATGTAAATGCAAAGAAAACAAATATCGAATAGGAAATAAACGTAACATTTGCAAAAAGCTTTGGGTCTAAATAATTGAACAGGATAATAGTAATGGTGTAATTCAAGAAGAAACCCAGGCAAGCCATGATCAAGTGGACGTTAGCAAGCTTATGGACGGTGACCAAGCTGAGTGGAGAAATGCTCACAAAGATGCAACACCGAGTTCCAGAACTGACAACCCGCACGCAAACTGTGATGTGGAGGAATCGGTGAAGGGAGTGAAACCAGCCGACATTCGTGACAAGGACGCGGACACCATGGCAACTGAAACTAACAAGTTTCAACTGCGAAAGTTAAGGCGTCGGTCACAGTTGATTAAACGCCCAGCGGATGTCTCGATTCGTAGTGTTGTGATAACCAGAAAACAAAAGACAAAAAATCCGTGCAAAAGGTGTGGAAGAGAGTGAATGAATGAATAGTGAGTGTAAAAAAGGGGTTAAATTTATAAATGTGCTTATTTAATGACTTTCTTTAAATGTTAATAGATTGAATTTTTATTAATTAAATATAGTGTTTGTAATCATTTAAAAGTAAATATGCTTCATTGTTTCTTTTTCTGCATAAATGTTTTTGAATGATAGTTTTATTTAAAATATATAAATACTTATGGGCGGGAATGCCAGTTTAAAACAGAAGAGGTGTGGGTATTTTGATATAATAATATTAAATATTGTTTAATTATATTTAGGTTTAATAGCTGTGACATTAAAGGACGATTTTATTTTAAGATGTCTAAAAATCATATATTATGTGATGAATATCCTTATAGTTTGGCATTACAATATTATGTGTGTATGAATGTGTGTCAACCGTGTGTGTGTGTGTGTTTATTTTAAATGTATCTTTACATTTATAGTCTTGTGTGTGTGTGTGTGTGTGTGTGCTATATTAATATGTTGATGTTCTGAATAAAAGATAAAAAAGCGTCTGTGACTCAAACGTAGAAGGTACGCCGTTCGTATCTCATGTGGGGAGTATTATACTGTTTATATTATTATTTTTTAAATTAATTTATTTATAGTTCATTTATTTATTTGTTTTTATTTATTTATTTATTTGCTTATTTATTTATTTATTTATTTATTATGTTACGAATTTTTTTCAAGCAACGTCCTTTTACCATTGTACAATCAGCCTATATAACCTGCAGGGCGGGTCATATACTACTCAACCTTTATATATACCAAATATATGTCAGCAATTTGTGCACATCTAAAATGTATGCATCTATGAGACTATGTACATCCACACAATTATGCATGACTGCAATTAGAATAAATCGAATACAATCAATGCATTTGCTTAGCATGTTTTTCCCAATATCCTAAGCGAAATTTGAAATTTCAAATCATTGGAAGTATATTGCAGTGAAAACAAAACACAGTACCTACATCCATCCGCCCATCGTTTCGAGCGGTACTTATGTGGACTAGCCAAATTTGGGTTTGGTTTTTCATTTATTTCTAAATTGCAATCACTATAAACAACTACACATATATAAAATGGACACACACTGGGATACATCGAGAGGCCGTAATAGCGACATGTGAATAATATTAGTGTTCATTTATCTTCGTTATCATCATCAATATCGTCGTCATCTACTTCGTCCAAATATTCGCTGATCCAGGAACGGTACGCATTTGATTTAGAACGAATCTGTGGTCTCAAATCTGTTAGCATTCACAGACTGTAAAATTTTCTTCGTGTTGGGGCCTTTGTCAAAATAATACATATATGCCAGAAAGCGAGAGTACGTGTCTTTAAATAACTTCCATTGCAATGTCTTCATGTTTCTTTCGATGGCATCTTGGGACATGTTTTTTTTTGTAGCGTTTCCTCTCGCTTTCAAAATAGTCACAATTGATGTCCAATTCACGTTCCACCATCGTTTTCCAGATCAGGCGACGGCTCTTCATTTCCCTCCTTGCACGTTTTAAATAGCAGATATTGCTGCAAGTCGCTTCTGTCTTTAAAGACCAGACCACACGTATCGCAAGACTGCATCCTCTTGACTTTTTTCACTTTTTCTCATCATCTTCATCGTCGTCACTTTCGTAGGAGGGTATGCCTGGTAGTTTTCTCTTAAATGCGTCCCTTTGCATGTAGAGCTCTTTCTGAGACATTTGACGTTACGTTTGTACTTTTATACCATTCGGACGGCCAATGTTTGGGCGTGGTCGGTTTCAAGTCCACCATGAGATGTCCGTAGGGCCTGTGGGTAGCTTCCTCAAACGTTTGCATCAAATGACGAGAATTTTCCGGATACATCTGCTGTGCCAACGTCAGAACTTGCTGCTTGTCGATGGGGTTGTTGAACAGCGCTAGATAATGGCAGTTTCTTCTCTGTGTCGGGTCTTTGCTGTGATACAAGTTCTAGTTGATGGCGATGACGGATAAGTTTCTGTGGTGACTGCCTTCCGTGAACAGGTCGGTGATGCGAGAATCTTTATTGGCCATACACATCAAATCGTCCAACACGATGAGATTTCGGACTCTGGGACCAAAATAACGACCATTCTCCAAATTCTCAGGAATGGCTCAAACAAATTTCACTCGAATGGTTGCCCCAATGATGTCGTACAGGGGTTGCCATCGTTTGTAGAGCCAGATGGTGCGTTGAGGCGGTGGGAAGATGTTACCATCGCTTAGCAATCTGTATACCAAAAATGTCTTTCCACACTAAGTGGGTCCCGACACGATCATAGTGAAGGGATGTAACAATCTTGGGGGCTGCTGCTGCTGGTGGTGGTGGTGGTGCTCCTGTTGTTGTTGTTGTTGCTGCTGCTTCTGTTGCTGCTGCTTGTGCTGCTGCTAGTAAGGTTTATTTTCAGATTCCAAGAGTCCATGTTTATTTCGTACGTGCTCAGTTAGGTCGTGGGTCCAAACATATTGTTTTGGCCTATGTGACACTGGTTCATGATCTTGTCTGTTCAAGTACTCAACGTCAAATGACGTTGTCTGGCCCATGTGACTTCTTTTATAGTCTGTTTAGAAATGCTTCTGCCGTTTCGGGGCTTTCCAACCTGTACCACTTTGTTGTTGTTCTTGTTGTTTCCATTTCAGATCAGCCTTGGTTTGCTCCACCACCTGTTGTGTGTGGGAGGCTATGACGATACTGGGTGTCAACGATTTGTTCTGTTCCTCTTTTGTTTCCACGTGGGATCATAGAGTTCCAGACATCGATCCACACTGTACATGATCTGACTTTTTCCACCACGCTGAATTTCATAGTGAGGTTGAAGTTTGCCTTGTGCCTGCAGTTTGTATCCACGTCGGGTACATATAACTTGTACTGATCTGACATGTTGCTCCTCTGAAGGTTCTACCTCAAATGTCGAAAACCATTACCCTTTTTACTTATATACCTTCTGACGCATAAAGGTATGGTACAGGAGTGTTTGAATGTGTGTGATAGGTATGACCAGTGTCCCTCCTCCCAAGCATAAATCTCATCCTGTGAGCTCAAGTATTTCCCTCTACCAGTGTGACTACCATGGGGACAAGTCCAGGAACGCACCCAGGAACGCAGGGCATCAATAAGAAAACAAAACCTGTTATTCACAGGTTTTTTTTAACATATTATTTTTATTATTATTTTTTTATTCACAGTTTTATTTATAACATACAACATGAAAAAATAGCACACAAAATATATGACAAAACATAATTAATACAAAAACATTCAAGTGTCTCACGCGTGTTTGAAACATTTAATGTCTGAACAATTTGTCTTCGTCCATCGGTAGACGTGAAGTCCACAACAGTAACAAGTGATGACATCATGGTTTCCCGTGTGGTAGAAACCGGCCTTGGCGAGTTCCTTTGGTTTTTGCCTCATCTGGATGGGCCACCGAGCATACGTCAGCATCCGAGCATAGACATTTCTCATTTCTGGATGATGACAGAACAATTAAGTAACGTCTCGAATACCAGTCATCGTCAGCATCTATTTCACGAGCAACATCCGTCTGATCTGTGGGTCCATCCACGAGTTCGCCATCTTCAATTCTATCCCCAATTTCGCAGACCAAGACGTTGTCCGCGACGCTACTGCTGCTGCTACTAACACTGTCCGAATATCCCGATGCCATTTTCTTCGTTCCAGATAGAGTGCAACAAGAGACAAAAATGTTAGAATCATAAAACGTCTGCTCTCTAGGACAGTCGTAAAACAAATGACGTTTATACCACAAACCACTTTTTATAGCCAACAATGTCTGTTACCACTGATGATACTCGTTCGGGTTGCAGATGTTACACTGAAGAAATCCCATCTGGTTTTGATGGTCGTCTTGCATGGTGCAGGGCACAATCGAGTTCATCTCTGGTACAAAGTCACACATGACTGTGAAAGAACCTTTCAGTTTTTGCGATTGTGGTAGAGAAAGGAATATTCCTTTCCTCGATGACTTCACGGATTTAGTTTCTTCACACCACCACCACTGTCGTAGGTCCACACCAGGGATGTTCTTGTCGACACTGACATGGACGTTGGCACCTAGAAGTCAGAACAATTTGTTGTCTTTCCCTTGTTTAAGGCTGAAATCGTTTCGTAAATTTGGCTTTTACAGGTACACAGTTCGATCCACTGTTTAAGACTAAGGGCAATACCTCGCTTTGTGGGGAAAGCTTTCCCTTTGTCATTGTCAAATTTCCTTAAGTGAATAGCAGTGTCCCCTTTCCATAGCCTGGACACCACGTCAAGCAGGCCATATTAAACGAACGTAGATCTGATATGAAGACTTTTCCACGAGTGAATGAAAAATTCCAGAAAAATACCTTTTTTATACTCTTGGGTCTGGCCGGGTCAGAAGAACGGGGCCAGGTCAGTAGGTCACCGGCCCTCAGCGGCTAGGTCACCGGAAAGTAGGTCAAGGTCACAGAAAGTAGGTCATGGCCCCATAAAGGCCCCCATACTATTACGGTTGACGTACATAGCTGATCATTATAGTTTTTATATTGTTAGCCAATGATATTGGGATAGGGAGAAACACCGAAGTGGTTCGATCCTCTGACTTAAGAACCTCAGGTGAGCACTTTACCGACCGAGCTAGATCTCTGCCCCTTGTAAAACCATGGATGCTATTATTGTTTTGTGTACTGCCACCTGAATAGGTCTTATTTCTGAGTTGCACTTCTATACGTAAGGCTTGTCGGACACTGCTTTATCAATATGTCCCTTTGATATGGATATTACATTGTTCTTTACATACAAAGTGTATCATTAATAAGCAGACAGTTGCACAATAAGTACTGTCCTTAATTTTGCTCAACACACACAGTAAAGATGGTACTGACTCGTTCGAATCAGTTTATGTATTACGAACATGTGTTTTTATTAATGAACTGACAGGTGATCCTGAGTCAGTTCAGACTCTGTATTCATATATGTACTTAAGTTAATATATGATACCGGTCTACATACTTTTAAGTATTTAGGCCAGTATCATATGTTGACTTAAGTATGTTTATGAATATGCCACCAGGACCTAGTGGAGATTGAAGGTGAAAGAGCTGCTGCACCCTCAATAAATTACAAAAACAATTGCCTTTTGTCTACCTGAAAGACATCCTCTATCAGTGTGCCCTGATTCATTTTGTACTGCCACCCAAATTTTAGACTATGTACACTACTGCCCTTGGCGTCAGTGGTGGTGGTTAAGCCATCGACCATAGGTACTGAGTTCGCCTCTCACTCAGAGCGAGTTTAACAACTGTGAGTGGGTGTAAAGCCACTATACAGACCTCTCTCTCACTAACAGGTAGAAGAAAGGAAGGAAGGAAATGCTTTATTTAACAACACACTTCATTTAAGGTTATATGTCGTCGAACATAATGGTTAAGGACCACACAAATATTGAGGGAGGAAATCCGCTGTTGCCACTTCATAGGGTACTCTTTCCAATTAGCAGCAAAGGGATATTTTGTATGCACAATCCCATAGACAGGATAGCACATACCACATACTTTGATGTCCCAGTCATGGTGGAGTGAGAAATAGCCTAGACCGACCACATATGAAGCGAGTGCTTTACCACTGGGCTACGTCCCGCCATTAACAGATGTGCGAGATATGTTCCCAGGATAGCATGATTGAACCTAATTGGATACAAACACTAAAATAACTATAAATGAATGAATCATACAGATGGCTCGATTGACTGACCAAGGACGAGCACGTGATAGTGGAATATTAAAGGAAACACTACTTTGCTTAATGTCCCTTCGACTGCTTTGTGCAGATATGATTTTGCTATGGGAATATGGTTTTGTTATTCAGATTTATGAAAGGTCGGATGAAGGGCATGGTTCAACCCCCCCAAAAAAACCCCACATGCTGCAATGGCAATTTTTTGAAGAATTAATCATAAATTAAATGCTAGGGATGTTAGGGCATGCACTTAGTCAGGAGTGCATTCTGCTCTGGATCTACCACAGTTTTGCTTGTTTCTATCTATCGTAAAGAGCTTAAATGTGTTAATGATTTTGTTGTTCAGAATATTTTTAGCAAAATGAAGACTGACTGTGTGAAAATATCACTTTATTAAAGAAGCAAGCAAGCTAACAATCATATCCCAGGCTAAATATACATGGGTAAATACAATAGAAAAATATTAATCTGTAGGTGGAACACAATCATTTAACATCATAAATACCCAAACTGCGTTAATTAAAATGTAAAGTGTAGATTATCAAAGTCTGACAAGTAGCAAATTGAACAAAAATATCCATCTATTAAACATTCATGCTTGCGTGATCTAAAATATTACTGCAGTGGTTGCAATGTATATCACAATTGCATTTAACAGGCACATAGTAAATAAAATATTATAACATAAAATGTATTAATATTTAAGCAACTAATTGTGTTAATAATGAACACTACAAAATGTGGCTGTTATGATACGTATTCCAATGGTTCATGTAAACAGAGCTACATACATGATCAGTCAATAGAATAACAGATTACAGTCTGCATGATTGGCATATCCAACATGAATAAACATATGCATTTAGCACATGACTGAAATAGCAGTCTTGTTTTTCACCTATTTTATTATATTGGTCTTAACATGTAAATAGATTCAAATTTGAGCTAAATTCACGTAAACAGAGCTACATACATAATCAGTCAATAGAATAACATTTTGCTGGTGTACTTTTTACTTAGCTTGCAACAAAATTTCTTTAAGCTGATGTTCAAAACCATCAAAGTCATACTCCACTTTAGTTCCCTCACCAAGCTTGAAAGAATAGTTGCAGTTAGCGAGCACCAATGGCAACAGGTCTTTGTCTGGGTGGTAACAAACGAGATGATTTGCCTTCAGGTCTTTTACTGCAACCTCAGGTACACCACTGTATAATGAAACAATGACATACAAAGAATTTCATAAAATAATAAGAAAATTCCGCTCTTTTTTTCTTTAAATTATGCAAACATTAGATACAATAACAAAAATAATTTTTACACATTTCCATCTTAACTGTTCATGAATTGCATGCAAAATGTTGTCATCATTGAAGAATCTATCAAAGTTGTTGACCAATTAATTTGTATATGATGAAAATATCACATGATGAAAAAATATAACACAAGTTATCAGATGATTTAGAATGGCACTCCCCAAATGCTAATTACCTCACAATTATTTTTAACAATTAAAACTGTACAATATGCCACTAAAAGATTAAACATATGTCTATTAATCTCGTCACCTACTCCATATTATGGGTATTTCTAATTTTAAAACTGTGATATTTGTATTTTTACAGTTCTTTACACTGTTTTTATTTTTATATTGGTGTTGATCATCACTTAATGTTTTGCATATACCATAGTTTGACACCCAATAGCCGATGTATTTTTCGTGCTGGGGTGTCGTTAAACATTCATTCATTCATTTACTTTCTAATTTTAACACACTAGGTCATGTTGATCAAGACATTATGGAAAACTGAATAAAATTAAGCTTTTGTGCTATTTAAAAACTTATGATTAAAATAAAACAAACTTAACCTTTGTTTGATAATTGCACAGTAGCGATCTAGAAACTAGTTGTATTTTCTGAGAAGGAACTCCAAGAGAATGTAAGAGTCCTGGACCAGTAGTTGATGGTAACAGGATGGCAAGCTGAGAGTCCTGCGGAAGTCTGACTAGTCCACCATGCAGACTCAAACATCCTGAAAATTAAACACATTAATCACTATATCATAAAAAAACACAATAAATACTTCATCAAATCACTACATCCTGCAAAATAAGAAACACTTCATCAATAATAAATGCAATATCTTGCAAAATAGAAATACTTCATCACATCACTAGTGAAAATATCTTGTAAAATAAATACTTCATCAAATCATTAAATCCAACATTCAGAAAATAACAATTCATCAAATCATTCAAGTACTGTATAATATCCTGCAAACTGAACACTTTATGAAATCACTAAATCAAATATCCTGCAAAATAACAAACATATCATCAAATGACTAAGTCCAACAAACATGCAAAATAACAAACATATCATCAAATGACTAAGTCCAACAAACATGCAAAATAACACTTCATTATGTCCAACATTTTGCCAAAAACTACATTAAAACACGAATCAGTATATGTTCTTGTAAAATAAATACTTCATCAAATTACAATAATCACTGGTCTTTTACAAATCTGATGTTTGTCCAGAGCAAATCAGTGGGAATACCAGGTGAACAAAACAGTGTCTGATGAAGCAACAATACAACAATAATGTTCTAGACATTGGTATAGTGTGGTATGGTATGGTATGTACATGTAGTATTCTACTGAAATTGTTTTGAACAAACATTTGTGTTACATCCAAAAGCAGTACAAAATTCATCACTTCAAAACACCAGCACATTTCATTAAAAACAAACATACATGTATATTGATTCAATGATCCTCTAGTTTTTCTTACCATAATCCAAAAGATTTTCCATTACACATTCCCACGCAGCAGCAAAGTCATCAAAGAGTTTCTGCATGTTGAAGCCACGATCTGAAATTTTAAAAGAAATATTTTATGCTTCTGTATATTCAAATTAAGAAATAAAATATAGCCCAACTTACTAACATTAACTTGGTGCTAACTAATATAACATTTTATATTTTAGCCTAAGTTTTCATTATCTCAACACTTCTATGTCATACTTTCAGTTCTGATGATGCCTCTAATGGTCATTTTATAAGCCTCAGCTCGATCGAGTCGGCGTCTGTATCTCAGCATCAAGTGGCACTGGAGAGTCAGAATGCTTGGTATGTACCACATCGCTTGAAGGTAGTAGTTCTGAAGAAAAGAAAAAAATCTGTCATCTGTGAATGCAAAAGACTCATGTTCTCATTCACAAGGTTTTTTTTCTGAACATCATATACATGTACATGTACACCATATGTAGATTCTAAATTTTATTACTGTAATGTTCCCTAAATTGACATCAAATAGGACTCAAAATATAAGTTAAAAAACAAAGAGGAAAGAAATATGTGATAGCCGACGTTGATTTTTACACTATGACTCCATTTCTGTCACACCCGTTTGTGAAAACACCATGTCTTATTTATTTATCACATCCTAGGTGATGCTTTGGTTACCACAACCATACCATCAAATGAAATCACCAGGATCTGGATTGACTGCTCTGTGAACCTGAAACTAACTGTGATGCATAAATAAACTGCAAACACCATAAATCGTAGTATATTCTCCATTTACCAAACTGCCCCCTACTGACCTCGGTCAGGCTGCCAATGCTCTCTTGCACTGGACTAATGTGGACAGTCCCTTCTCTCACCCACCCCAAACCCTTTCCTGTTCTGGACAAAGAAGCTGACGTAAGTCAACACTTGTGCCCATGACAGACATGCGCTATAACAGCTTGCTCTGAATGTGCATGTTAAGCCCTATGACCTGACCTAACCTGATTTACAAATCCTACTAAATGAAACTGTATTCACAGTAAAATATAGTTTCCCAAGGAATGTTTAACAATATTTTAATCTATGGC
>NW_024534520.1:0-21496 GCF_016097555.1 Gigantopelta aegis
ACCAAAAATAATTAACGGAAAATTAAAAATTAAAAATACGTTTTATTTTGTATCATAATTAAATTAATAATTAAGAGGGGAAAGACTTTTTGTAGTCTAAAAGGTTTCAATTGCCACTAGGTTGGTAGCGTTACAACACTCAAGGCTTAAATGAAAATTGCATTTTATAAAATTCACAAAAAAAAAACCAAACAAAAATGATTTTTGTATATTAAAAATGTAGTTCTTTTAAATAAAAATTTTACGATTGATATTGATTTACGGTGGCAGCCTTTGTCCCACTCCAAATGATGTAAACAACGTGACAAAATATGTAAACTTCAAATTTACCTTCATTTACATTTTACCTCAATAGTTACCAAACAATTTAACTTTAATTTCCGGGTATGACACTGCTAGTTTTTATTAATACTAAGTGTGTAAACTTCTTTTTACAACTTTAATGAATTCCAGGTATTCATATTTCAAAAGAAAAAAAGGGGTTTCAATCTAAACATTTTTTACCAAACTGAATTAAACTTTACAAATAAACAATAATTTCATTTCCAAATTGATAACAAGATCTAAAAAACTTTTGGTGTCCACCATCCCTCCAAGGGCCACTGGTTTCCGTAACAACCAACTTTTTAATAAATGCAGCTTGAAAATGCAGCCCGAATAAGTTTTTTTACAATTTGCGCCCCTTGAACCATATTTTACGGAGTTTCCCTATAAACGAGCAAGCACTTAAATGTTTTAAGAAAAATGATAAGCATCCCCCACTGATTATCTTTTACTTACCCTTTCAAAACATTCCCTCCTCCAAGTAGTATTGATTAGGGGTTTAATGGAGAGTCATAACATTGATTTTGTGAAAAATACTTTTTCTAAACCAACACAGACCTCCAACTTTAACTAGTTTGTCATATAATGAAATGTCAAACTCAAAATTACAGGTCCAATCCTGAAGAAGCCTTCTCAATGACCTTTCTGTTTAATCCCCCCTTCAGAACTGTGGAAGGGTTTCAATCTTTAAACTGAAAAATTTCTATACCTCTGTACAGAGAAAAATGCCTGGTAACGATTTATTGACAATAGTGATGGCTTATAAGAAGTGGATCCCAACTGGTCTCGTATCCTCTACTGGCCCACTTCTGGATACAGTTATAATGTAGATTGATATTACATCTTTTCATTAGCTGGAATGAAAATATCAATGGCAGGTTGTGTGAATATGACTAGAAAACATTACATTTAATTGTTCAAAATCTGAATAACCAAAAGAGTATAAACTGCCCAAATCTAAAATTGCAGTCCATGCGGTAGAGCTATGAAGATGTTATATTGGATTGCAATACAACATTGTGGCCATACACTGATTCTGGGGGTGTATGTTAATTACACAACCACCTACATAGTTAGGGGTTAACATATAATACACTGTTTCTTCTTCTTAATTTCTCTTTAAATCTATTGTTTAGGTTGCACACCACGATTCAAGGCCACGATGTTCATTTATCCTAAAGACTTTGGGGGTGTATAGTTAACACAAAACATTCTAGCTACCTTGAATTAAAGATTATAATTACTCTTAATTTCTATTTTATTTCCTGTAGCTATCGGTGGACGCCACAATCTAGGAGGAAGCCATTCATCTATCCTCAAAGACTCAGAGGGCTATGAAAGTTAACAGCACCACACTACTAGTTTGACATTTAAGTTCAAAGATATCATTAATTCAATTTCTGTTCATTTATATAGCATCATTGCACATCACAATCGAGAAAAAGACATTCATCTATTTCCAAAAATCTAGGGGTGTAAGTTAATGACACACACAAGTAGATGAACCTTATAACTGTAGTACTCATTGTCAACACACAAAAATCTAGGAAGAAGACATTCTTCTATCAAAATCAAAGAGACTCTGCAAGTTAATAGCACACACTACTGAGTCTAGTGACCTTAATTATACTACAATCATTACTTTAATTTTCGGTTTATTTTTGTATACATCGTGGACATCACAATCTAGGAGCAAGACATTCCTCTATCTCAAACACTCTAGGCTAAGTTAATAGCACACACTACTAGTTTGACATTAATTTAAATACATCATTACTTTTAGTTTCTGTTTATTATTATTTGCGTCTTTTGGATATCATGATCTAGGAGCAAAGGACATTCATGTATTCAAAGACTCTAGGGGTGTATGTGTACGGCACATAAAACTACTAGTATAGACTTATTGATATTACATCATTACTCTTAATTTGTATTTATTTCTGTAGCGTTCATTTCACACATCACGATCTAGTTGCAAAACATTCTATATCAACAAAGACTCTGCGGGTGTAGTGAACAGCACAAACTACAAGTCGACTGTGACCAATGGTGCCCTGCAGATAATCAAAGCTATTCATGTCGAGCTAGCAGATCACTCCTGTGATGATATTCAGCAATATATGATTCAAAAATAGGACCTAGTTCAAAATACGCAAGAAACAGACCAATCAAAATCGCCAGTTCAGAGTATGAAACGGGGCAGATGCATTGTAAAAAGAGCCTTCGAAATTCAAGCAGCCCGAAAAGGGTTCTAACAGTAGAAACTGAAGTTTAACCACTAACAGTCCGATCACTACGGCCTGTCTAACCAGGACTAAACTGAACACTCATTAATTATATTCTCTACCATTTTATTGTTATTTGTATTCTACCATATTTGTTCACTGTTAAAGATTACTTTTGTTCTTATGCAAAGTATTCCACTGAAAAATAAGTGAGATTACAACCGTATCTGGGGGCAGCAGTGGGATATCTTTCGATACTGTTTGTCGAGAAGCGAACTGAAAGACAACTAGAAGTGGAACATATGAGTAAAATCCAGTTATCGTTCCCGATTAGAAGCGAACAGGAGTCATTAGAGAATTTACCCAACCACAGCTAGAGGGATGGAGCAATGGCACCAGGTGATGGCACAGATGTGCCTAGATGAATAAGAACCAATCAACAGATTCTGACAACAAATAATTAGAACGGCAGGACAGACCCCAAGAGACCCTAATCTCAATCCAAAGGTAAAACTCCAGCCTTATAATGAAGGAAATGACATGGGAACCTTCTTGAACCTTTTGAAGCCAGCATGAAGCTTAACAAAGATATGAAAGCTTATGGCTGGACATACCTAGTAGGACTAATTTGAGCGAAAAAGCAGCAGATGCATGCCAGAGAGAATAGGGACTACAATGAAGCGGACTATGCTTATGTAAGAAAAGACTACGGGACTACTTCAATTTGACTGAGAAAGGGCAGCAAGGAAAGTTCAAAATCTGCGTTTGTGACTCCAAATCTCTCCCATGAGAACTACATTGCCAAGAGTACTAAAGTTAGTCAGGAAAGGGTTAAAGCCAGATGGAGCAGTTTTGAAAGAGTTTGGACAAGATCTTACGAGAAGCATTATTGATGGACTGACCAAAGAGATGATGTAATGGGTTGGAAGAACATCAACACCCCAGGAGGCCAAAGTAACTACAAGAATTGATCCATACCTATAGAACATACCAATCGTAAGGAATACTGATTCAACAAGAATAGGACCACAAGAGAGCGATGAGCCCTGAGGAGGATGTCAAAAAAATACCAGTAGGAGACTGACGACTGGAGAGATCTCCGAAGTCTACGAGAGAGAGGGTCCACCGACATCACCTGGTTAAGAAGCCGAAGTCAGAGATTACCTGCTTCCAGTGTCACCGATTTAAGGGGATACCTCTGCTTGCCGAGTGCACAGAGGAGAATATTCATCATGCACCACTCGAAACCACAAACCTGAACCACAATTTGATAGAAAAGGTCGATAAACGGGGGACGACCGTAGTCAAGATGAAAATGGACAAGGATGTGGCTAACGACTACCATCCACAAACAGTCTAATCCCTCTCGTGTACATCAAAGAGAGCATGATTGAGATAATAGCATCTACGGAGAAACTTGTAATTAAATAAGTTGGTTAACTTAACTCTTACGATCAATGGCACAGCGATATAACTGGAACCAGCCGTGCTGATGAATTACGTTGTTCCAGTGTTGCTAGGAAAGGGACCTACCACTAGTAAAATTCATCGTTGATGGGACTGACAAAAGACCAGTTTATAGCATACACACACAAAGGTAATAGCGTTGAGGACACCCCAAGTCCGTCACGTAATGACAAACCCGACTAGCTGACCAAGAGAGATCCTTGCTGTAATGACCAGAGGTCAGGCACAGACACAGACTGAGGGCTGAGGAGTAAACCAATGAGAAGAACAAGAGGGCTCAAGGGAAGACAACATCCGATTCACGAGGAACTGTTTTGGGAGCAGACTTCGGCGGACGACTTAAAATTTGAAGACTCACAATCAGAACATGAACAGATGACACGAGCACAAAAGAGAGACAATGCTCGACCCATTATCTCAAAAAAGTGGCAGGTTAACCATGACCATTATGGTAAAAGAAACATCAGGAAAATCGCAGAGATTCAACGTCTGGAAGAAGCAGAGGATCCAACTAGAGTTATTGAGAGAAGCTGAATATTACCACCACACCAATGGAGTCCAAGAGCAGAACCACATTGAGTAATCGAGCAGCTAGTGTTGCCTAGGAGGACAACAACAGCCAAGTACCAACTAGCACATGATATGCCAATGGCAGGACATTAGGAAAGGAAAAGACTGTGTTGTCAGTATTGCAGTGATTTTACTGGCCTCCATTTTTCCACAACATTAGTGAACGTTGTAGGAGATGCCCAGAGTGGTCAACTAACCAAAGTCAGGAGAGGAAGGATTGACCTCACTGATACAGTTACCTATAATGGGAGAACCATTTAAATGGATTGCAATGGACATTGTAGGACCTCACCAAAGAGGAAGCAAGGACACCGATACCTACTAGTTTTTGTGACTACACACCCAAAGTCCACCCATTGAAGAAGGTTACTGCACCTGCAGTCATTACTGAACTCATTGACTTATTCTCAAGACACGGAATACCAGAGGAGATACTTACTGATCAAGGAAACCAATTTTACGTCCCAGTCGCTAACAGGAATTATACAAGGCGATCAGAGTAAAAACCATCCAGAACTTCCCCATAACCATCCTCAGATACAGGTTCATTGAACTGTTCAACCAAACCCTTAAACAGCGATGTAATGACTTATTAAAGGAGAAGGTCGAGAATGGAAAAACTGATACTTTATTCGCTATCGCCTACAGGAAGTACCACAGGCAGGTTAACTATGAAATAGAACTTACTGATGGACGAATCAGAAGAAAACTCTTTCACATCAACATGCTGAAACCAATGGAAGGACGCAGCATAGTCATTTCTGAACATTGTTGAGGATGAGAACATAAGAGATTCCCTACCTAACCCAGGAGCAACAGGATCTACATGAAGTTCAATATGCCACAACTTAACGATGGACGCAGAGGGTCAACTACAAGATGCTAAACAAAGAATTTCTGGAACTAATTAGCAAAGTATCCATGGAAGACGACAAAAGTTAAACATCAAATATTACAAATGATCAACAGCCGATACGTCAACCAACCTTACGGATACACCCACTCTAAGAGAAGAGTTACAAAGAATTGAAAGAACTGCTAGACACCAAGATTGTATAAGAATCAAGTAGTGACAATGGACCTCACCATATAGATTATGACGAACAACGACGGAAGCAATCGCATATGTTGTATCTGTTTATACCTACCCCATGCCTCGATTGACAAACTACTAGACAATATCGGACAGTCTAAGTACTTGACTACATTGGACTTAGCAAATCGGTACTGGCAAGCACCAATGCTGGATAAACGCAATTTCAGTCCATTAAGGCTACTACAATGCACAACTTTGCCATTTTGGACTGAGTGGGGCACCGCTACATTCCAAAACTTATGGACCAAGTACTCAAAGAAACAGACACCTACACAGGATCTACCTGGATGACATTATCATCTATGGAGACACATCGGGCGACCACATCTGGCAAAATATATGAAACGTACTTTTGAACGACTCTGACAAGTATTAGATAACCATCAAGCTTAAGAAATGCAGTTTTTGGTGCAGTGAATGCATCTACTTGAGACAAACCCAGATTGGAAAAGGAGGGAGTCTGACCTGAACCTACAAAAAGTACAAGCAATAATGAAATGCCCCAGACCCACAAAAGAAGAATAAATAACAAGCTTCTTAGGAATGATTGGTATTATAGACTATTTATCATGGATTTTGCTATGAAAGCAGAACCACTTACCAAATTGACTAAGAAAGGAGAGCCTGAGAACATTAATTGACAAATGTGGGAGGACAAGCATTCGAGACCCTCAAACAGGACAGTGATGCTAAAAGACCCAGACTTTAAAACGAACTTTTCAGTTACAGACAAATGCTTTCCAATGTTGGAGTTGGTTGGTCCTGTACTGAGTCAAGGGTAGGCCAAGATAAGCCCATAACATAAATGTAGTCGAAAATTGTTTTTAGAATTTGAGAAAAATATTTCTACCACTATCGATAAGGAATCCTTACCAACACTGTAGGGATTAAAGCACTTAATTTCTTGATTCTTCTGTGGTGTCGTTTAAAAACATCAAACAATCACAACTAGAAGAACAAGACATTCTTCTATCACTTAAAGACTCTAGAGTTAATAATTTAACAGCACAAACTGCTGCGCAGTTAATTTAAAAGACAACATTACTTTTTAGTGTTTTGTTATTTTGAGGCATCATTATCCATCAACAATCTAAGAGCATCAAAAAAGTCATCTATATTAAAAAAGAACTCTGCTGGTGTAAGTGAACAGCACACACTACTTGTAGAATTAAGTTATAATACATCATGAGTTGAGAATAATTTATAAAAAAAAAGCAATCAAAGTCATTACATTTGGTATCTGTTTTATTTTCTGGTAGCATCACACATTACTAGCGACAATAATTTTTATTATTTATAGCTAATTAGAATAGACCAATCAAATTGCAGAATTACTGGTTCATTATTTCACTTATAATACCTACTGGATAGGGTATTCCGGACTCACTTATGATTACCTACCGTTAGTCCGGAGATAATGTATTATCAGTAGTTGTTGATAATTTTATTCAATAATGATAAAAATGAGTTAACTTCTTATTTTACTGTGAATAATGAAAGGAAATAACAAGAAAACCAAATAAAAACAAACTAACTAAAAAATTGTTTCAGCTATAGGCAAGGTTGTCTACTTCCAGCGAGCGCTATATCTGTTGGAACAAGCTGACTGCAATTTTGAAATCGTGAAATTAGTATTCCTGTAATTAGCCCTTCTTGCCATGTTTTTAAGCATAGTTTGGTGTCGGTTTTCATAGATGCTGGCACAGACATCTCTGCACGGACAACATCTTCGTCAGATTTGGGAAGGGCGTATCTTGTAGTAGAAGTAATCGTTGTAGGGATGGCACACATGTTTAATCTGAGAAATATTGTCAAAAATGATTCTCTGCCATTCTTCATTCTGAAATTCGTTAATTCTGGACAACAAAAGAAAGAATGTTTCTAGGCTAGTTGCTATGGACTAACACTGACATCTAGACGTAGTTGGCTATTGTGAGCTTTTTTTGTATAATACTCCTTTAGATACTGTTTATTCAGGTTTAGTAATGCATATTTTATAAACACCTTGGAAACCCATTACAAACCTCGCGCTTCGTTGCTAATTGGTTTCCTCGAGTTTATAAATACCATATAAACCTCGTAAGACCTATATCACGCTATATATACATTATATACTATTTAGATTTCTGTTTATTTCTGTAACCTCTTCAACATTATTATCTAATTATGTTTATGGTTTAAGTTCATTCACACACACCACTAGTTGACAGCTAATTTAAAAAAGACATCATTATCTTTATTTCTGTTTCTTTTTATTGTGGTTATTTGATATCAATCCTACGAGCAAGACATTCATCTATCTTAACAATCTGTGGGGTGGAATTAAAAGAAAAAATACCTAGTTGACATTACTTTAAAGTACATCATTACTTTTAACTTCTGTTAATTTCTATAGCATTGTTTCAAGCGTCACGATCTAGGAGCATGACATTCGTAATATTATCGTTAAATTGACGGACTCTAAAAAAAAATTTTAAGTGCACGAGCACACGCCGCTTGTTTAAAGAGAATAATTTATAAATACCATAACGTTTGAGATTAATTTTATATTAAGTCATTACATTTGGTAATCTGTTTATTTCTGTAGCACGTCCAGATTACTAGCTAACAATAATTATAATAGATTATAACTTTTAAATTTCTGTTTACAATCTGTAACTTTGTTCAACATTACAATCTAATTATTAATGTGTATTTCACACACACACCCACTACTTTTACATTTAATTTAAAAAGACATCCTTACCTTTCAGTTTCGGTTTATTTTTATGGTGTTGTTTTGACATCACGATCTAGGAGCAAGACATTCATCTCTATCTTAAACGGTCTGTCGGTGTAGTTAAAGCAAAAAATATAGTTGACAATTAATTTTAAAAGTACAGCATTACTTTAACTTCTGTTAATTTCTATAGCGTCGTTCAATGTCATGAGTATGAGCATGACATTCATCAATATGATGACGCTCTGCTGGTTTAAGTTAACAGCACACACTACTTGTGAGATTAATTTCTAATATATCCCTGATTGAGATTATATTATAATAATCATACATTTTAGTATCTAGTTATTTTTGTAGTGTCACCCACTTAAAGCTGAACAATAATTTTAAATAGATTATTCCTTTAATTTCTGTTTATTTCTGTATGTGTCCGTTCAACTTTAGATCCTAATTATTATGGGGTAAGTTCCCAGCACATACTAATAGTTGACATTAATTTAAACGACTTCATTACCTTTAGTTTCTGTTTATCTAAAAGAGAGTTGAGGTCATAATTTACAGCACACACTACTAGTACAGACTTTATTATACTAACATCACGCTCTTAATTTCCGTAGCATCATAGGTCATTACAAACTAGAGCAAGACATTCATCTATCTTAAACACTTAGTAGCAGTGTATGTTAACAGCACACATATAGTTGAAATTTATTTAAAGTACAGCATTACTTTTAATTTCTTTTATTGCTGTAGCGTCGTTCACGTCACGTCTAGGATCATGACATTCATCAATATGAAGGGACTCTGCTGCTGTAAGTGAACAGCACACACTACTATTATAGATTTATTTATATTACCTCATGAAGTTGAAGATTATTTATATACGTCATTACTTTTATATCTATATATTTCTTTAGCATCACACAATACTAGCTGACAATAATTTATAATAGATTATTACTTTTTAAATTCTCTTTATTTCTGTAGTGTTGGATGTACAATCTAGGAGCAAGACATTCATCTATATGAAGGTCTCTGCAGGTGTCAGTAAACAGCACACACTACTACTTAACATGAATTTATAATACTTCATTAACTTTAATTTCTTGTATATTTTTGTAGCGTTGTTTCACATCACTCATCTAGGATCAAGACATTTATCTATCTCAAAGACTCTCAGGATGTAAGTTGACACCACAGTTCATCACGACGTAGGAGCAACACATTGAGATTTTTCATCTATATTGAGGACTATGTCATTCAAAGTGAAGAGCACATACTAGTTGAAAAATTTAAAATAGATGTCATGATCTAGGAGAAGATGTTCATCTATCTCAAAGGCTCTGGGTGTTTACGTGAACTACTTGTAGTTTATAGTTCAGCATTACTCTTACTTTCTGTTTAGCGTCATTGGACATCACAATCTAGGAGAAGACATTCATCTATATGAAGGACTCTGCAGGTGTAAGCGAACATACAACTAGTTGACAATATTTTATAATAGATTATTCCATTTAATTTCTGTTTATTTCTGTTGCGTCATTCACATCACGATTTAGGACTAAGACATTTATCTATATCAAAGACAGTCAGGATGCAAGTGGACAGCACACACTACAAGTTGACAGTAATTTATAATAAGTTATTACGTTTAATTTGTGTTTATTTCTTTAGCCTCATTGGACTTCATGATCTAGACCAACATTCATCTATCTCAAAGGTGTAAGTTAACAGCAATCACTATTAATATAGATTTATTATAATACATCATGAATCTAAATTTATGTTTATTTCTGTAGCGTCATTGGACATTATGATCTAGGAGCAAGACATTCATCTATCTCAAAGACTCTGGGAGTGTAATTGAGCAAAACACACTGCTAATTGACATTAACTTATATATACATTACTCTTAATTTCCATTTATTTCTGTAGTGTCATTAGTGATTACGATCTAGGAGCAAGACATTCATCTATCTCAAAGACTCTGGGGATGTTAGCTAACAGCACACACTACTAGTTGACATTAATTTATAATACATCATTACTCTTAATTTCTGTTTTTTTTGTAGCGTCGTTGGATTATGATCTAGGAGCAAGACATTCTTGTATTTGAAAGAACTCTGGAGATGCAATTTGACAGCATACACTACTTGTTGACACCAATTTATAATACATCTTTACTTTTAATTTCTGTTAATTTCTGTTCCATCATTACACATCACCATCTAGGACCAAGACATTCATCTATTTCAAAGACTCTGGGGGTGTAAGTTAACAGCACACGCGACTAGTTGACGTTAATTTAAAAGATGTCATTACTTTAATTTCTGTTTATTTCTGTAGCGTCATTGGACTTCACGATCTATGAGCAAGACATTGATCTATATAAAGGACTCTGCATGTGTAGGTGAACAGCACACACTACTAGTTGACAATTATTTATAATTTCTTATTACTTTTAATTTCTGTTTCTTTCTGTAGTGTCGTTGGATATTACGATCTATGAGTAAGACAATCATCTATATGAAATACTCTGCAGGTGTAGGTGAACAGCACACACTACAAGTTGACGATAACCACTTACCTGGTTGAGGACATTAAAGATAAGAATGTGAGACTGACAGGTGGAGTTTATTGTTACAACCATACACATTTGAAATCCAACATAGGAAAGTATGCGATAACTCCAAACGTCGATGCGCTGACACGATTACCTCAATAACCGTGTTTCATTTACTAAAGAAGGACAGGAGTAATGTGACGGATGGTACATTAGATGCTCAGCAGATGGATCAAGCTATTAGGTCAAGCTAACAGATCACTCCCGGATAAGTCAGCAATATGTAATGAAAAACAGACCAATCAAAATACGCAAGAAAAGGACCAATCAAAATAGGCCTGTCAAGTATAAAAAGGGGCAGAGGCAATTGCAAAGAGAGACTCGAATTCAAGCAGACAAGAGGGCTCTAACAGGACAAACTAAAGTTAACCACTAAGTTATGATCACCTTACGCCCTATCTAACAAGACTCAAGTCAGACACTCCTTATATTCTCTACCATTTTATTGTATTATTGTATGCTACCATATTTGTTCACTAATAAAGTTAATTTTGTTCTTTATGCAAAGTATTCCACTGAAAATAAGCGAGTTACAACAGTAATCTGGTGGCAGCAATGGGATTCATCTTCAATTACAGTTGTGAGATTTCTGATTGATGTTTCTTTTAATTCGCTTATTTTGTGCCATCTTGGACATGGAGCTTATTTCTTGCGTCTTGGTGTGTACGACACACACAACTAGTTATGATTAATTTATAATACGTTGTTTCTTTTATTTTGTTTTTTTTGTTGCAACACATCACAATCTAGAACCAAGACTCTTATCAGAGACTCTGGGTTTAAATGAACACACACTACTTGTTGAGATTAATTTATAATACATCATTACTTTTATTTTTCTTTTACTTCTGTAGATCACATTTATAAGGACAATATCTATTCAAAGACTATTATTAATGACAGCATGAACATTACTTTTTTATTTTTTAACAAGTATTCTCTTTTGCATCGTTGGACATTATGACTTAGGAGCAAGACATTCATCTATCTCAAAGACTCTGGGGGTGTAAGCTAACAGAACACACTACTAGTTGACATTAATTTATAATAAGTTCATTACTTTTAATTTCTGTTTATTTCTGTAGCGTTATTGGACATTACAATCTAGTAGCAAGACATTCATCTATCTCAAAGACTCTGGGGGTGTAATGGCAGCACACACTACTAGTAGACAATAATTATAATAATCATTACTTTTAATTTCTGTTTATTTCTGTAGCGTTGTTCCACATCATGATCTAAGAGCAAGACATTCATCTATCTCAAAGACTCTTTGGGTGTAGTTACAGCACAGACTACTAGCAATTAATTAACTGACTACGTATACTTTTATTTCTGTTTATTTCTGTACGCATTCATCCCCATCACAATCAGAGCAAGACATTCATCTATAACAAAGACTCTTCTGTAGTTGACAGCACACACTACTAGTTGAGTTTAATTTATATTACCATTACACAGAATTTCTGTTTATTTCTTACGCTTCATGCACATCACGATCTAGATGGGAGCAAGCTATTCAGGTCTATCTCAAAGACTCTTGAGGGGATAAGTAACAGCACCACTACTAGTTAATTTAGAAATGAATCATTACTTTCAATTTCTGTTTATTTCTGTAGGTCGTTGCACATCACGATCTAACGGAGCAAGACATTCATCTATCTCAAGACTCGAATTCAGCACAGAGGATAGATTAATTTAAACACATCATTTACTGTTAGTAGTTTATTTCTGTAAGTCACACATCACTACTAGTTGACATCTAAAAAAGACTCATTAACATCATTACTTTTAATTTCTTTTAATTTCTGTCACACTACCATCTTGTTCACTAATTATAATCCATCATGATTTAGTTCTTTATTGCAAGACATTCATCTAATGAATCTCTGCAAGTTACAAGTATTAGGGGCACAGTGGGATCCTTTGATACATACGTAATTTATATTACATCATTACCTTTAATTTCTTGTTTATTTCTATAGCGTCGTTGGACATCAAATCTAGAACCAAGACATTCATCTATTTGAAGGACTCTGGTGATGTAGGTTAACAGCACACATTACTAGTAGAGTTTATATCTGTAGCGTCACATTATGATTAATTTATAATACGTCATTACTTTTAATTTCTGTATATTTTGTAGCATCATTGCAACCCCCATCACAATCTAGCAGCAAGACATTCATCTATATCATAAAGACTCTGGAGGTATATTGTGAACAGCACAAACTCACTATGTAGACCATTAATTTATAATACATATTTGACATTAATTTATAATTTCTGTTTATTTCTGTATTCTGTAAAATCATTGGACATTACGATCTAGGAGCAAGACATTCATCTATCTCAAACACTCTGGTGGTGTAAGTTAATAGCACACACTACTAGTTGAGATTAATTAAAATAAATCATTATTTTAATTTCTGTTTATTTCTGTAGCATTGTTGGACATTACGATCTAGGAGCAAAAATTCATCTATATGAAGACTCTGCAGGTGTAAGTGATAGCACACACTACTAGTTGACATTAATTTATAATAAATCATTATTTTTAATTTCTGTTTATTTCTGTAGCGTCATTGGACACTCACGATCTAAGAGCAAGACATTCATCTATCTCAAAGACTCTAGGGTGGTGACAGCACACACTAAGTTGACATTAAGTTAAACAGACTATTAGCTATAATTTAATTTATACAACATTTATTACTTTTAGTTTTGTTTATTTCTGTAGTGTCATTGGACATCATGATCTAAGAGCAAGACATTCATCTATCTCAAAGACTCTATTGTGGTATAAGTAACACACACACTACTACTAGACATTAATTTATATATCTCATTACTCTTAATGTTTGTTTATTTCTGTAGGTGTCATTACATCACGATCTAAGAGCAAGACATTCATCTATCTCAAAGACTCTGGGGTGTATTTGTTAACAGCACAAACTACTAGTTGACATTAATTTATAATACATCATTACTTTTAATTTCTGTTTATTTCTGTAGCATCATTGGACATCATGATCTAGAACAAGACATTCATCTATCTCAAGACTCTGCTGGTGTAAGTTAACAACACACACTACTAGTTGACATTAATTTATAATACAGCTCCTTACTTTCATTTCTGTTTATTTCTGTAGCGTCATTGGACATCATGATCTAGGAGCAAGACATTCATCTATCTCAAAGACTCTGGTGGTGTAAGTTGACAGCACACACTACTAGTTGACATTAATTTATAATACATTCATTACTTTTAATTTCTGTGCTTTCTTTCTGTTGTGTCGTTGTCCATCACGATCTAGGATCAAGACATTCATCTATCTCAAAGACTCTGCAGGTGTAAGTTAACAGCACACACTACTACTTACATTAATTTCAAATACAACATTACTTTTAATTTTTGTTTATTTCTGTAGCGTGATTGGACATCACGATCTAAGAGCAAGACATTCATCTATATAAAAGGACTCTGGGATGGTGTGTGAACAGCACACACTACTTTAGAGATTAATTTATAATACATTCATTCTGTTACATTACACTTTATTTATATCTATCATTGACATTTGGTATCTTTTTAGCAAGTAGCACACACTATACTAGTTGACAATAATTTATAATAGATAATTACCATTAATTTCTGTTTATTTCTGGAGCTGTTCTTTCTGTAGTGTTGTTGGACATTACGTTCAAGATTATGATCTATATAAATAACTTATGGTGTAGGTCACAGCACACACTACTAGTTGACATTAATTTATAAGACGTGATTACCTTTTAATTTCTGTTTATTTTTATGGAGTGTTGTTGACATCACGATCTAGGAGCAAGACATTCATCTATATTAAAACACTCTGCAGGTGTAGTGAAAAGCAAACTACTAGTTGACATTAATTTCAAGTACAGCATTGCTTTTAACTTCTGTTTATTTCTGTAGCATCGTTTCTAATTCACAATCTAGGAGCATGACATTCATTCATATCACGAACTCTGCTGGTGTAAGTGAACAGCACACACTACTTGCAGAGATTAATTTATAATACATCATGATTTAATTTGTTTACATGTATATAAGTCATTACAATTGGAGCAAGACAATTTATCTTCTGTAGCACCACACATTACTATTGATACCATAATTTATAATACGTTATTACTTTTAATTTCTGTTATTTCTGTAACGTATTTCATCACGATTTAATACAAGACATTCATAATCTACTCTTAGTGGTGTAAGTTAACAGCACAAACCACTAGTTGACATTAATTAAAAGACATTGTTACTTTTAGTTTCTGTTTATTTCTGTGGTGTTGTTGGACATCACGATCTAGAAGCAAGACATTCATCTATCTCAAAGACTCTGTGGGTGTAAAATTACAGCACAAACTACTAGTTGACATTAATTTATAATACATCATTACTTTTAATTTCTGTTTATTTCTATAGCGCCATTGGACATCACGATTTAGGAGCAAGACATTCATCTATATCAAAACTCTTGGGTGTAAGTGAACAGCACACACTACTAGTTGAGATTAATTTATTAATCATTACTTTAATTTCTGTTTATTCTGTAGCGTTATTAGACATTAATCTAGGAGCAAGTCATTCATCTATCTCAAAGACTCTGGAGGTGTAAGCTAACGTAACACATTACTAGTGACATTAATTTATAATACATTATTCCTTTTAATTTCTGTTTATTTCTGTAGCGTCATTGGACATTATGATCTATAGCAAGACTAATTCATCTATCTAAAGACTCTGGGTGTAAATTAACAACACACACTACTAGTTAATTTTAAAAGACATCATTATCTTTAATTTTTGTTTATTTCTGTAGCGTCATTCAACATCACGATCTAGGAGCAAGACATTCATCTATATCAAAGACTCTTGGTTTAAGTGAACAGCACACAATACTAGTAGAGATTAATTATAATATGTCACAGTTGAGATTACTTTGTAATCAAGTCATTAGCAATTGATTCATCTGTTATTTCTGTAGCGTCACACATTAACTAGCTGACAGTAATTTATAATACATTATTACTTTTTTATTTCTGTTTATTTCTGTAACATCGTTCAAGACAATATGATCTAATTCTTATGGTGTAAGTTCACAGCACACACTACTAGTTGACATTAATTTATAAGACATCATTACCTTTAATTTCTGTTTATTTCTATGGCGTTGTTTGACATCATGATCTAGAGCAAGACATTCATCTATCACAAAAACTCTGTGGGTGTAAGTTAAAAGCAAACACTACTAGTTGACATTAATTTTAAGTACAACATTACTTTTAATTTCTGTTAATTTCTGTAGCGTCGTTAAACGTCACGATCTAGGAGCAAGACATTCATCAATATGACGGACTCTGCTGGTGTAAGTGAACAGCACACACTACTTGTAGAGATTAATTTATAATACATCATGAGTTGAGATTAATTTATAGTAGCTTCATTACTTTAGTATCTGTTTATTTCTGTAGTGAGCATCACACACTACTAGCTGACAATAATTTATAATAGATTATTACTTTTAATTTCTGTTTACTTCTGTGTGTTCAACATTATATCTAATGATATATGGTGTAAGTTCTAACAGCACCACTATCTAATTAACAAAAAACAATCATTACCTTTAGTTTCTGTTATTTCTATGGTGTTGTTGTAATCACGATCTAACGAGCAAGACATTCATCTATCTTAAAACACTCTGTGGTGTAAATTAAAAGCAAACACTACTAGTTGACATTAATTTAAAGTACAGATTTATTTTTAATTTCTGTTAATTTCTGTAGCATTGTTCAACGTCACGATCTAGGAGCATGACATTCGTTCAATATGACAGACTCTGCTGGTTTAAGTGAACAGCACACACTACTTGTAGAGATTAATTTATTATATCGTGAATTGACATTAATTATAATAGATTATTACTTTTAATTTCTGTTTTATTTCTGTTGTATCGTTCCATATCATATCTAGGACCAAAAGTTCATATATTCACAACAACTCTTGAGGTATATTTTCAGCACACACTACTAGTACAGATTTATTTATAACACACCATTGTCTCTTAATTAGTAGTACATCATTGGTCATATCAAATAGGACCAAGACATTCATGTATCTTTAAAAACTCTGCACACACTACTAATTGAAATTTATTTAAAGTACAGCATTACTTTTAATGTTTCTTTTAATTTCTGTAGCGTCGTTCATCGTCGCGATCTAGAGCATGACATTCATCAATATGACAGGGACTCTGCTGGTTTAAGTGAACAGCACACACTACTTTGTAGAGATTAATTTATAATATATCATAAGTTGAGATTATTTATAATATGTCATTACGTTTAGTATCTTTTTTTATGCTTGCTTAGCGTCACAACACTCTAGCTGACATAATTTATATATAGATTATTACTTTTCATTTTATATTTTAACAAGTATTTCTGGTCTCATAGATCGAGTCATGAATCTATAGTATAAATAAATCATATATTAATAGTGTCTGCTTTAACTACACCTTGAGAGTCTTAGATCAGATGAAGTTCTAATGTTCCTAGATCTTTGAAGTCTCGATAGGTTACACAAAAATAAACACAAACTAAACTACGACTTTTAAATGTATTACTGCCAACGTGGAGTGTGGGCTGTGCCACGTTTATCCTGAGAGTCTCTTGACATATAGATAAATGAAGTCTTAGTCCTAAAATCGGTAATGTGGAATGATGTCACAGCCAATAAACGGGAAATTTAATTAAATGGAGAAATTCTATTATATAAATATGGTCTGCAAGTTGTGTGGTCGGCGTGTACACCTGCAGAGTCCTTCATATATTATAAATATATTATCGTAGATTGTAATATGTCAATTGCGCCTAAACAAAATTAACATAATGATGATTAACTAGATAACTACAAGACGTTCGATTAAACACCAGACCTTGTTAGAATAAGTCACAGCACCCTCCTAGATCATGACTATTATTATAAATTTTAAATTAAATTTTTATTTTAAAAATAGGCTATGTGCTCTTCACTGTGAATGACATTAGTCTCTCATATAGATGAATGTGTTGCTCCTAGCACACATCTAGTACAATAAATTGTGGCAGTCACAATTAAATCCTGAGAGCCTGGTTACAAGATATCCCATAAATGATCTGGTCCTAGATGCAGTGGGTGAAATATGTTAACAAAACATATATAAAGAAATTGAAAAAGTAATGAATTATATTATCACTTTGTTAAATCGAGGGTGTTGTGTTACTGTACACCTGCACGCCCTCATATAGCATGATGTGTCATTACTCGCTACTGCTGTGTGACATCACACATACTACACTACAGAAATAAGAGAATTTAAAAAGTATGAAGTCTAATTTATAATTATTGTCACTTGTATTGGTGTGATGGCTACAGTAATAATTTATGCACAATACACAAAGACAATGACGTATTATAAATTAATTCAACATCATGAGTTTTAGTATCTAATAAATCTATAATAGTAGTGTGTGCTGTTCACTTACCGGAGCAGAGTCCTTCCATATTGATGGATATCAGTCTGCTGCTCTAGGTCGTGAGTAAACCACTCCACATCAATTCAATATAATTAAAAGTAATGCTGTACTCAAAAAAATATTTTAACTAGTATGTGTGTGTGTTACGTACACCACAGAGTGTTTAAGATAGATGAATGTATTGCTCTAGTTCGTTTAATGACCAATTGACACCACAGAAATTAAGAGTGATGAGTATTATATAATAAACGTTATAGTAGTGTGACTGTGTCATTATACCTAAAGAGTCATTGAGATAAATGATGTCTTGTTACTAGATCGTGAAGTCTCAAGGATGTACAAAAATAAACACAAAGGCTGAAGGTGTTTAATGAGTAATTGTAAATTATAGTGTCAACTTATTCATGTGTGCTGTGACACTTCACCCCTAGGATATTAGAGATATATGATGACGTTCTTGGTCTAGATATGAAGTTGAATGATGCAACAGACGAATAACAGCAATAGAAAAGAATAATCTATATAGAATTATTCATTCAACTAGTAGTGTATTTTTCTATGCACCATTCCACTTGCAGAGATTTCAAATAGATAAGATGAATTCTCTCTCCACATCGGCAGTCAGATCCAATCTACGCACAAGTAAACAGAAATTAAAAAGTAACGATTTCTTTTAATTTAATATTTGACTAGTAGTGCAATGTGCTGATTAGTTACACCTCCGGGGTCTTTGAGATAAGATGAAGTGGCTTGCAATCCCTACTTGTAATGACAATCAAATTCTACCAGAACATAAATGGAAAATAGGTAATGACATATTATACTGTAATGTCAACTATAAACATCACGATCTAGGAGCAAGACATTTCATGCTATCTAAAAGACTCTGTTGGTCAAATTTGATATATTATTATGATGTAAAGCATTACTTTTAAACTTCTTTTTTAATTTCTAAGCGTTTGTTCACAAAGAGATTTAATTTATATACTCCATAGTTGTGACGTAATTTTAGCAATAAGTCCCTCTAGGTTGGACTCTGTTTACATCTGTAGCGTCACACATTACTAGCTGACAATATTTATAGTAGATTATTACTTTTAATTTCTATCCTCCTTTTTTGTAACTTCAGTTCAAATTTTGATAGAGCAAAACCTTCTAGTTATTATGATGTAAGATGCCAACACGCACACACTACTAGTTTCACATTAATTTAAAAGACCTCATTACCTTTAATTTTATTTAATTCTATGTTGTTGTGGGTCATCGCCGATCTACGAGCCAAGACATGCATCTGTCTTAAATACGCGGGGGTTGTAAGTTAAAAGCACCCACCTAATAGTTGACATTAAGTAAAAATGTCAGATTACTTTTAATTTCTGTTAATTTCTGTAGCGTCCTTCAACGCACTTCATCTAGGAGCATGACATTCGTCATATAGACGGCCCTGCTGGGATAAGTGAACAGCACACAATTTACTTGTAGAGATTGAATTTATAATACATCGATTATTGTTTGAGAATTAATTTTGTAATAAGTCATTTGCATTTGATTATCTTGTTTATTGTATGGAGGCGCACACCATTACTAGCTGCACAATAATTAGCATTATTATATGCATAATTAGAATAGACCAATCAAATTCAGAATTAGGGTTCATTAATTTATTTTTATAATAACCTACACTGCAGTCCGGCCTCACTTATGATACCTATCCACCGGGTAGTCCTGGAGATAATGTAATTATCAGTAGTTGTTGTTAATTTTATTTGAATAATGATAAAAATATGAGTTTAAGTTCTAGGTACTTATGAATAATAAAACAACCAACAAAAAAAACAATCAAAGAAACTAACAATATTTCCACCAATAGGCAAGTTTTTTCTACTTCACACAAACAAAAAAAAAAGCCCCCTCTGAATCTATTTGGACCAGGCTGACTGCAATTTGGACATGAAATGATGATTTCTTGTCATTAGCCATTCATGCCATTTCATACACTCATTTAGTTGGTTTCCTGTTCCTAGAGCAAAACACAGAAACATTACTCTGCACGGACAGCATCTTATAGTATGGGTCATTACGTATCTATTTCCTAGAGTAGTCCTCATGGGTGTGTGCATTACTGGTTAAATCGAGAAAATCTCCGTCCACAATGTTCTCTTCCATTCTTATTCTAAATTCTTACTCTGGTGACCAATGTTTCTAGGCTAGTTGCTATGGAACACACGTACTAGGCTAGTTGACATTGCTAGCTTTTATAATACATCAACTACCTTTAATCCAATTTATATGCGTATTTATAAACCGTCGTTGGTCTTATGATCTAGGAGCAAGACATTCTTGCTCTTTGCAATTGACTGCCCTCCAGATGCTTTGACAGCATACCGCGTAACTTGTTTAACCAATTTATAATAATGACTTTACTTTTATTCTGTTTATTTTCTGTATCAAGTCATTGGACTTCACGACTATGAGCAAGACATTCCTCTATTATGAAGACTCTGCATGTTAGGTGAACAGCATCACACAACTAGTTGACAATACTTTATAGACATCTTATTACTTTAACTTTCTATTTTTCTTTCTTCAGTTGTTGTTGACATTACGATCTAGGAGCAATACATTCATCTATCTAAACACTCTGTCGGTGTACTTCAAAGTCAAAATTACTAGTTGACATTAATTTAAAGTACCACATTAACTTCTTTAATTTCTTAGCTCGTTAAATCACAATTGGGGCAAATTATCATGGAGGACCTGCGGTTTAATGAAACGCACACTGTTTGTGGATTAATTTAAAACTAACGGGTTGTCTTAATTTTTTAAATCATACATTTGGTACGTTTTTTCTTTGGGTACCCATTACTGCTGACAAAGTTTATAATTTATTGTTTAATTTCGTTTTTTCTTAAGTTGTT
>NW_024534521.1:0-5000 GCF_016097555.1 Gigantopelta aegis
TTTTTTTATATGCTTTTGTTAAGTTAGCAGCTTCTAAAACATTGTGCTTTATATTCCTTATATTAGAATCTGATCTAGAGAGAATAGGTTCACAATTATTAACGTATGTACTTAATTGGATGATTTGATTGATATAGATAATTGGTTATATAGATAGTATGATGATGACTGGGTTATGGCTGTATGGATGATAGATGAATGGGTATATGTGATATCTGTATTTCTTGTAAGTTATATGGATGTTTATGGATGGTTGGCTTGATATGAAGTTTATATGGATATATGGATGGATGATTAACTATGAATGGTTATAGATAAGATGTATGGATGAATGGGTATCTGGGATGTGATGGATAGATGACTGTAGATGGATCGATGAATGTCTGAATTACTGGTATATTGATGGATGGATGGAGGGATGGATGTATAGATGAATGGTTATGGAGAGAGGAATGGATGGATGGATGGTATAGAATGGGTATATGGTGGGATGATGGATGGATGAGATAGATGAAATGAAGTATATGGATGGATGGATGGATGAATGGGTATATGGCTGGCTGGATGGATGGATGGCTGCTAGATGAATCTGATCTATGGATGGCTGGATGGATGACTAGAATGATATATTAAAGGTTTGTGAATAATATGGACAATGAATCGTTAATGGATGGATGCGCTAACTGGTGGACAAAAAGATACCGTTCAGATAAACTCATATTAGATTTTTAGCTTTAGAATTGTGCACGCAGTGATAGTTTACCAACAAAGACTTCTATTTCTTGACATCTGTAACTATATATTTGATTTATTTTTCAAAACGTTTCTTTCTTTTTCTTAAACGACCCAGGGGACTATACACAGGCACTACCTAACAATAGCTATAGGTAACCAATACATATCTGTGAGGAGAACTGTTTATATATATATGACTAAAGAAAAAAAAAGAAATAGTATTGTGGCTAAGTTTACAGTCCTGGGGTAAATAGTAATAATGTAATAGTAATACTGTAAGGGTACAAAATTTTCGAGGGGTTTAAATTTTCATTTTTTTTAAATTTTGCTTTTATTTTAAATTTCGTTTGGATATAACTTTCGTTTGTTTAATGGGTGTTGAGTAGGAATTAATGGTGTGTGGTATCAGACACGTGTTGCGAACACAAGTGTGATTTTCCGCGAAGTATGGCTAGCTATTCTTATGAATCCATAGTGAGAGGTTACCATATTATACAAGAAAATCTGGGAGGCAGTTGCAGGTGACAGTAGAAGTATTTCAGTTGTAAAATAGAAAGACCGTACCCTTACAGTAGCCGTTATTTTACGCGTTTTATTGAGATCACGTGATTATGCGTGGGTGGAATAAAAAAGTTTAAATTTCGTGATAAAACAATAACCTGAATACAGCAAATTAAATCTCCTACGAAAATTTTTACCCTTTACAGCGTGGTAATAGATTACATTGCAATGTAATTGACATCTAGGCCTGCTAGTTAGAAGAGATTTTCTTTTATAATCTACATTTCATTGGTCCAATGATACCTCAGTTATCCTATAGACCCTCCAATTAATATCAGGTTAAGAGTTTGTTCATTGACTTCCTAAAAACCCTAAAGACAATATTGTTACTGCCAATTTGACGTGAATATACAACAGCAATTGATATCAGCTATCGCTACTCTCCTGATGGATCAAGAATCGAGATATTATCAGCAACGAAAATTATTGTGGATGAAATGGACAAATAAAATTATAAGATACAATCTGTGAGTACATTGTATTTGGTAATTGTTGTTTTAGTATACCTACCATATCACTATACAGTAAAGATATATCTATAAAGAGTGTGTTGTCCATGTGAAAATACAATCTGTGAGTACATGTACTAGAGTATAACCATAAACCATATCTTATAAGATGTGTAATACAGTAAAGATATATCTTATAAGATGTGAGCATGTTAATCCAATGTAAAATTACAATCTTGAGTACATGTACAGTTATACCAACCTAATTCTTAATACAGTAAAGATATATCTTATAAGATTGGTTGTCCAATGTGAAAATACAATCTGTGAGTACATGTACAGTATACCACCCATATTATTAATACAGTAAAGATTCTATCTTTATATGTGTTGTCCAATGTGATTTTCACTTTATATATCATGTACATATACAAGACATTAAATTATGTAATATTATGTATTTAAATAGATATTTATCAAGTTCATTGATTAAAGTATTGTTCTTTATCTTTTCTAGATCTTAGCTCAGTCCATTCTTGGAAAGAGATATTATTGATAAAGAGAAGGAAGAACAGGAAAAACAGTTATTAAGAGATGTCAGTTAATGAAATGTAATAGTTACTTTAGTTCTTTATTGTTTAGGAAGAGGAAGCTGAGAGAGAGAGACAGAGGAGTAACCCACGTCTAGGACCAGATTTCTCATCGCTCTGCACCTATCAACAGAGCTGGAGGTCATAGTCCAAATCTTCCAGAGCTACAACTGGAAAATTAACCACCGGTTAATATTAAAATAATAAATTTATATACTTTTTATTCAATAGAAGATAGACACTACAATAATAATAATAAATTTACGTGTATTTCATTAACATAGGTAAAGCTTCTGTTCGGACCTCAGTATAGTCCTAGTGTCCCTCGTAAAGCAAGTAAATCTTACCATTTGTAGTACATCTGCTCCTAATTTCTCCTCGTGTTGGAACAAAGCTACCCCTAGTTCTTGTAAGTATTATTATTCATTTTGATTCTATAGATAGTCCCATTAATCCATTATACCTATTTATCCATACATTTTGATTTTCCTTAATTTCTATTAATTGTCTATTTTTAGCATTAGCAACTAAAAAGCAAAAAAGGATCTACTACTCCAGAATCTATTAAAAAAAAACGCTTGGCCACATCTCAAACCACATCCACTGGCCACACACCCTTCTGCTATGCAGATAGTTATAAATTCTGATGACAAAGGTATTACAAATAAGACTTATTATACAAATATCCAATAACTGTAATATTGTAGGGGCATCCTCTCGAACATTACCTGTATATGTATATATATGCATCATTTCATACATATATATATATATATATATACTGGTACAAATACAATGCATTGGAATATGTAGAGATATTATGATAACCAATTCAATTCTACCATTATTTTTTAGCTGACCAATCTATCTAGGTTTATCACTATTGCATATTGTATTAATCATTTATTTTATAATATATTTAGTAAAGAGTCCGGGGGCTTCGTCCAGTAAACGTCCTCTGGGGGTCTCCTAATTTAGGACAAGCGAGTACAGCTCAACGTACTGTTACAGGAACACGATCTAAAGATCATGTCTCTTCAAGCACTACTAGTAAAGGTATTATATGTTGTCCATTAAAATATCAGTGATCCATAAGATCATTTTATACGTCCATTACAATTGTTATGTATTCATTTATTTTGATTCCATATATCCATTTGTAATAGTATCCATATATCCATTGTAATAGTTCTATAATCATTTTTTAGTTCTCCTGGTCAATCTTCTAAACGTACAACATCATCACAATAGGGACTGTCATATGCTACTAAAGCTCCTCCCAAAAATAATCCTCCTTTAATTAGTGTTCATTACTTAAATAATTAAAATTGTTGATCATTTTTATAAAAGACTATTATAAAATACATGTAATGAAAAACCATTACTTTTCTACCAGGTTGTAATAAACCATTTAATTTATGATACAAAAGTTTATAAAGTCAAAAAAAAAAGAAAAAAAAAAAGAAAGAGAAAATAGCATTCATATTTTTATATTTCTAAGTGTTTGAGAGTGGAACATGCTTTAATGTAAAATTAATTGTTTAAGTTCAAATGTTTGAGGTTAGAGTCTAACGTATAGCATTAAATTTGCATTAAAATATAGCATTATATTACCATCACTATAAATAGGACTAATATATAGTATTATTAAGTGTGAGAAGTTAAAATATGTTGTACAATTCAGAATCCATTATCATCATTACTGCTGACATTAACAAGAAACTTAGTAACTTTGGAATAAAATCATTGTAAGTGATATCACTTCATAATAATGTTTGGCCATGTTTTAGTTTAGGACAAATTAGGTATATAGTTCATGCTTTGTTTTGGAATAGGTTCATTTAAGATTGCATATCAAAAACTTAAATACTTTTTGATATTATAACATCACCTTCTCTCATTATCCATATGATTTGAAAGCATCAATTGAAAGAAATATGAATGGAATAATTAACAATGACTAGTGACTACCAAATATTAAAATAACGTAAAGATGAGCACAAAAGTTAATAACACATCTTTCATCAAAACCACTTTGTTACCAGAATGGTCACATCTAGTAAATTAAGTTATGAAGTCCCGCAAAATTCATCTACAAGAAATTTGATTGGTTGTCTTCTGTTTGTTATTCTCAGTGTGTGTTTGTTTTTCTCATACTGTCTGTCTTATCATGCAACGTGATAAGCCATGAGGTTCAGTGAGTATATAAGCTGAGTACAGAAAGAGCCATATCACTTAGCAGTCTATATCAGTCTACTCTCTCTTCTCTAATACACTTGAAAGAATTTGGCTGTCTTCTCTGTCTCTCTGTCTAGAAGGACTGACTCTCCAAATGTTGCTGTAATGGCATCTGCTGTTGCAAAGGATTCTTTGGAGATGGCTGCATGTCATTTCTATACTACCCACAAAGTATGACTAGAGAATCCTGTGGAATCCTGTGGCTGATAATAACACCTCAATGTCACCCCGAAATGTCATGGGCTGCATGTCACTTCTATACTACCAAAGAGTATGACTAGAGAGTCCTATGAAATCCTGCAGCTGATCTAGTAACCCTTAACTGCAGATATAACCCCCCTCCCATCCCCAAACTGCAATGTTCTGCTGGATCTGAACATCCTGTTACTGCTGATCTAATATTGTTGTTAATGCTATTGATTCATTA
>NW_024534521.1:10000-44099 GCF_016097555.1 Gigantopelta aegis
TTATCCTGTGAACGCGCGTAAGTATAGCCGTATCTTATGTAATTATGTCACTATCATGAAGTGTAAGCATGCTTTTATACCCATAATGCAAAGCTGTAATCTTGTCGAGACTTACCTTTATTGACTATACCTTACTAAGTCCATCCATGACCCTGGCACCAAAGGATCAATAACGCAGTTTTGATTTCTGCTAAGATATTTCTCTCTGTCTTTAGAAACAATATTATGGATCCAGTGGAAGAACAACGTCGTCACTCTTCAATGTTCGGTTAGGCCGTCAAACAACAAGTTGGCCCCTCCTTATTAATAGGTAACTAATAAAGAAGTCATCTGTATGGACTATCTAAAAAATAAATACATCAGTGTTTATAAGTGACAAGCTCACTTGCATATGATTCCATTTTTTAATTATACTTTGATTATTTGTTGATTATAGGGACACTGACCACATTGTCTGATAATGCCAAAACCACACCCACTGATCAACAGCAAGCTATCAGAACATTCTTCAACAAAAACCTCATCGTGTTCATCAAATCTGTCCTCCTTCGTAAAATCATATATATGGCACTTACAACATCTGCTTTCATACTTGCTTGGTTAATTGATATTATCATTATTCACCTATATTGCTAGGGATTGTGCTTATTGCTATGTTTCCTTAGATGGAAAGGAACAATCCAAAAAGATAGAATTAGGCAACTCAACAAGAAATTGAAATGAAAGTGAGACGAAGGAAAGCTATGCAGTTATCAGAGACAGAAGAATGGGTTAATTTAGCTCTAAATAGATGGTATGGTTGTCCATGTTTATATTCTCTATGTATCCATTGTCCTCTTTTATTTATCCATAAATTTTACTATATGTCTATTTATAGGTGGATGTACTTGTAATGATGGTCAGTATTTTCGGTTTTTGTTAAAGATTATATTGAGCCATTACTACAAGAAATATACCCCTTTACCGATTGGGATGTAAGGAAAGATCTCTTATCTATTCCTTCCATCCTTCTTTCATTCATCCATTCTTTCATGAATCTACCTGGTCCATACAGCAATCCATTCATCCATTCCTATTTTATTTATCCATTATAGACAGTCTTGATTAACTGAATTCGATTTTGCTAACCAACTCCATTTCTTAAAAACATTCAAATTATTTGATCCACCCCCACAAAACACACCTGGTAATGAATTTCCATCTCCCTCCACCAGCAGTACTAAATCAGTTATTGTAGCTAATATGGATATAGGACTAGTAGCTCCTGATAGTAACTAGTATTTAAGCGAGAATTGGAGGGAAAAAGTGAGTTATACATAATATTATGCTGCTATAATAAGTGCCTTTAATTAGTACCATCATTAGTACCATCATGAGGTGATAGTGTGTAAAATTACAGCTTGTTATGAAGTGTTTTTAAATAGACATTTTAATTCATATATGATTGTCATATTGACTTCCCTTACACCTAACTGTTAACTCTTAACTACAGAGCAGTTAAATGACACACATAGAGATATTTGAAATCAATAGATATTGTATCTTACTAATAATTCTATAATATTTTACATTTAAAAACAAGCAGACACCAACTCTGAAATTGTCACATTACTATAAACAACATTTTAGCTGTTTAAATCAACACAATGTAATACATATATATTAATACACAAATGTATTATATATGTCTTGCTGTATGTTTTTGTTACACTTTATATAGGCTGGGCTATAACACTTTAGTATATGTAGAAGGACTACATTTATCAGGTAGTTTACAAGCTATTATACATATTGACTATAGTGCACCATTTCCTCATATTGGATGTATATTGCTACATTTACTAGAAAGTAAGTTGATTTTTAAAAAGATATTATTTTTATTTAATTTTGTTTTTCTTAGAAAAGATATTGTTTTTATTTTAAATTTTGTTTTCTTTAAAAATATATTTAATTGTGTTTTCTTTTTAGACCAGATTTGTGGTATTCAGTTCGAGTTCTTAAAGGGTTAAAAGTGATTTTTGGGGATATACTACGCTTGTCAAAAGTATTGTTCATTCATTTATTATGAGTATATTCCAATCCTGTAAGTAATATACAATTTAATATACACATATATAACAACTTGTAAAATATTGTCATATATCAAAAGGTACTCTTATTAAATTACATTAAAAACCTAATATCCTGATCATTTTACCATAATGTACATGTATATGTAAGTGAGATCATTATGGTGTACACATAATATGGGGACTAAATATTATCTTACAAAGTGTTTACATCCTTGTTAACTGACACTTAGTGAGATCTTTTTGTACATGTGTGTTTGTATTTGTATATAGTGTAGTTGATCCAGGAAGATTGAGATTGATCTGATGTCATCTGGTCCTCAAAGTATAGCTGATCCAAAAACTTCAAGTAAGATTCTGTCTTTAATGTTATGTATAGTATATTATATGTCATAATAAAATTATTTTTTTTTAGGGAGAGCACGAGGTGTTATAACTATCACATTTTCAGGGCAATCCTCCAGAAAACTAAATCTAAGTATGAAGTAAAGATGATTCATGAACTTTAAACTTACCATCTGTCACACTATTGTTATTTCAACAAATTTCATATAATACGTACACTAAGTTACTTTTTTTCTTATGTAAATTACTATCCTTTGTGTATATAAATACATTATTTTAGTACTTTAGATGATATAATAGTCCATGTGTCATTACTACAACTATAGTACTTTATTGATCATGCCACTCATCCTACTCTTTAAGTATACACACACTCTCTTCTCTCTCTCTCTCCAGATGATCCTAGAAGATGGTAACATTTCGTCTTAGCAATCAGAAATATCAATTACAGTTACCAACTGTAGACAACATTGGAAAACAACACACTCTTTTCTTGTCTATGATTTAAAGGAAGATGAGGTAACAAATAGATAAAAGTTATATTAATGTACGCCATTGACTTTTTATAGTACATTACAATATTGACTCTCTATGACATATTAACATATTATACTACATGTACATTGTACATGACAAATTTATTATATATATTACTGATATCCTGGAACAATATTTATGTTAATATATATGACTATTGTTAGACTCTTTAACTATTTATTGAATACAAGTGTTTGACATCTTCATTTAATCTTGTTTTAAAAACTTGACTTTTTAATATATGTGACCTGATTTGCAAAAAGGGACCACTTCTGTCAAAACATTTGTGACCTGACTTTTTGAAGAAACTACTGTTTAAAACATCTCAGTTTTGTATACATACAGTTGATACATATGTATAACTATTCTACATGTATGCAAAACTGTTTTATTGATATTTTTAACAGTGTTTTTTTCACAAACAGGTCACAAATGTTGTGAAAGAAGTGGTCCCTTTTTGCAAATCAAGTCACATATAATAATAGTTAATTATCTATTGTTCTTTTAGATGATAATTAAAGTCAAGCATCGTCGTATCATGTATACAATGACATTAGCTGTACACAATATTACAATGACTAGTTTGGGAGTTGTAAGTGAAGAAGGTGAAGAACTTCAAGGAAACAGTAATTATTATGACATCATTATGACATCATTTCCTCAATAAATAATGTATTGTTGAATTTCTATATCCTTATCATTTTGTATATTCATGTACTAACCTATATTTATCAATTATAATTATTTTGATATCAAAAATTATATAGTTCTTTCATTTCTTTTCTTTTTACTTTAATTTTATTATCACTCTCCTTTTTACTTCATCTTCATTTCCTCCATTTCTTGTTTTTGTAGATTCTTATCACTCAGTAACTCTGAGACTAATTTTTCTATGGATATAGACTATACACATTTACTACCCATTCTCTCTCAATTATCTCTCACTACCAACTCCTAAACAAGGTCTCTTTTATAAACTTTAAATATTTAATATCCAATGTCATTTCTCTATAGTTGCTGTGTGTATATATGTGCATGTACATTCTGATACTGTCTACGTAGTGGTGATGCGACGGTCTTAGTGATCCCTATTGTGTATATTAGTTAATGAAGAAAAAGGCAAGCACAAGTTAACTTCTACAAAACCAGTAGTATTAATATAACTACATGCATTATGTATTAACATTACAGTTAACTTCTACCAGGAACCAGTAGTATTAATATAAATAAATGGATTATGTATTAACATTACATGTCTAAAACCTTGTTTTATTTTAATAGTACTCGCTACACACTATAATTAGATACTCTTGAGCCAAAAATGGGAAAGAGGAGTTGAGTTCTTGTGTACATGACTTTACTCAAGTATCTTTAACATTTGTTGTTTATGATTGGGATGGTCCACTTGTCGGAGATGACTTCTTAGGATCTTGTAAAATGAATTTAGAATGGGTATGGAATATAGATAGATAGATAGATTAATGGACATACAATGTGATGAGTATACTATACATCATGCAAATAGAATAGAAGAATGGACAGATGGGTTGAGAAATGGATGGTATGAATGAAATGTTGACTGATAGGAAAAATAAGTTAATGACTAAATAGTGGACTGAGATATTATAATAGTGGATTGAGATATTTGCAATAGTGACTGAGATATTACAATAGTGTATTGAGATATTGCAATAGAGGATTGAGATATTTGCAATGGTGGATTGAGATATTATAATAGTTGATTGAGATATTAAAATATTGGACTGAGATATTACAATAGTAGACTGAGATATTAAAATAGTGGACTGAGATATTAAAATAGTGGACTGAAGATATTACAATAGTTACTTAAATATTTATTTCAAATAATTACTTTTTTGTATGTTACTCAGGACAACCTTACATCTTACAAAAACAGTTAGATCTTGAAATTGGTGGGAGCTCAGTTTACAATGGACAATCATTAGGACAAGTCACTGTATCTGTTGTATTTAGAGATGTGGAATCAGTTTCAAGATCAGGTTAGATAAGTCTTTATACATTTACAAATGTATCTTTCCTTCTTAGAATTATCTGATGCAACGACAACTACTTCAGTATCAAATAAGACTTGACACAATCCTAACTTAACCAAAAATACCTCCAAACAAAATGTAGTCACTAACTGACAATATTTTATGTTGATTTTTTAATTCCATCCTTCTATCAATTAAATTCCTTTGAGTGGAAGAACTCAAAGGTCTGGGAGCTTTACTACCAGGAGAAAGTTAGGACAAGTCTGATTTTCTGATTTTTAATTTTATTTTTTTCTTTCCATCTTCAATAAAGACTTTGGCATTATTGAGTTGTCAATTATCAGAGGGAGAGACTTAGTAGCAATGGATAAGAAATGGTAAGTGACAGAAATAACAACAGTGCAATTAGAAAATAATAATACAATAAGGACAATAATAATAATACAATAAGACACTAGTAATAATACAATAAGACAATTAGTAATAATACAATAGACAATAGTAATAATACAATAAGACAATAATAATAATACAATAAGATAATAATAATATAATTGACACTAACCTAACATATAGTCATGGCCACATTAATAGTACATGCTACATTTGTACTTGTATAAAGTTAATATTCACTGTATAGATGTTATACATGCACTATTTTTTTTTAGGGTTCAGTGATCCTTACATTGTTGTAAAATATGGTGACATGTGAAATGTATCGAACTCCCTTTGTTACAGGAATCTTAATCCTAATTGGAATTGTCATTGTACATTATCAGGCTCCAGCCCCTACATCTTCTATTGTTATTGTGAGTTAAAGTTTTTTTTGTGAATTTTATGAAGTAAGAAATTTATGTTGTGCTGTTAAAACCAGGCTTAAATGATGCTCTCTCTCTACTCTCTCTCTCCTCACACACACCACACACACACACACACACACACACACATAGGAATGTTGGGATCATGATCACTTCTCTAATGATGATTTTATGGGTTCAATAGCATTTTCCTCTGATGAATACACATTTTTTGAGGTAAGAATGTTTTAACTTATCATGTGACTGTGGTCTGTGTCACATGACTTCTCTTATTAGAATGGTCCCAGATGGTGCAAAATTACTCCATGCTGCTACGGAGAGAGATTTTTATAGAATTAAGAAAGACAGAAGCCATCACAAGTATGTTTTATTAAGCATTTAGTAATGTTTATAGACATTATGTCACTTTCATCTAACTGGTAATCTTCTACAAAATGTGTTATAGTCTTTTTAACTATTACTATAGGACAGTCTTTTCATCTGGAGATATATCACATTTAGATGAAGCATCTAAGCATCTTTTAGAAAGAAATCCAGACTCACAAAGTATTAGTTCCCCAGCATTGTTGACAGTGAAGGTCAGGAACCACCAGATGTTAAGAGGATTGGAGCAAACAAAACCATTTATTTGTTGACTACACAAGATAGCAATTGAATCTTCTCCTGTTCGTTCTTCCTCTCAATGTATCATTCAGCTTCAAATGTTAGCTAATTCTACTTTAAAAAAAAAAAAGTGTACCAGGAGGGAACTCCTGTTATCAGTAAAGTGATTATAATCATTTGTCTTGTTATGAAGTTTAAATAACATTTTAACTGATAAATGATTCTGTCTGACCTATTTTTATTAACATGGAAAATAAATACATTGAAGGTTGAGTGGACAAAGAATGGTTTATAATTATTTATATTCATATGCACACAGACAATACAAGGGCCTGCAGTTACAAATTGCTCTGTCATTTTAGGAGACGTAATACAGTTAATGTCCTTTCTCGTCCAAATCTGTTACTCCTTCTATGGGTAGTGGTGACAACTCAAGTCTATCAAACCAAAGTTTTGCTTATAAGCACTATTGGACAACTGAGGCTGAGAATGAGTTTAGAGCACGTCAACATAGACGCAATGGTGAGAGGGAAAGAGAGAGAGAGGGAGGGAGAGAGTACACATATACCCAACACCCAAACTATTTATCCCTTTCAGACCCAACTGTTTAGCAGAGCTGAGATGCGTGGTCTATTTCTCAGAGACTCACCAGTTACTCATCCAGGATTCACCTGAATTCTATCACAATTTCGAGTGGTGCAAATAATAGAAGCAGAGGGACTAAAAGGAAAAACTAGGTAAATGTAAGTACATGTAGACAATAGAAACCAACACTGTACCCATACCTTACTGTGGTGTAGTGAATCAAATAGCTTATGTAAACCACAATATATACTAAATACTCAAGTCCTTGATCTTATACTGGCTCCAAGCATCTTTATCGAAGAGACCTGGACTTCTTTATATACTATTATAAGCCGTTAATCTGACATAAACCTCCTTTATTTTTAGACCATCTGAGCTGTACATCAAGATAAGATTGAATAGGTATGTGCCTACATGTCATGTATTTTTTATATGTTAAGCTTCCTTAATTACATGTTGTACATTTAATATTATTGTTTAGTCATCCAAGTCACTTAAGAAGTCAAAAGTTTGATAGAGGTAACGTTGTTCATCGTAGTCGTCGACTTAGATGTAGTAGTTGTCTCTTCGCTAATAAGGAACCTTTTGTGGTATGGATAGATAAATGAATAATGATGAATGAATTGAATGGATGAGTGATGGTTGAATGGGGTGATGAATGGATAAGATGCATTGTTTATAGAATGGATAGCCATATAGTAAGAGTAGATATTACTTTCAGGTTAAGGAGACGCCATTTCCTTTCGGACTGCTCTCTTGACCCATAAGACTAAAGAGTGGTCCTCGTGTTACCCTCGGAACCCACGTCATTACATTAGACAAAATTTTTTGAAGGTAAAGACGCTATGTTCACTATAAACTTAAACAAATATAGTAATATTATAATCACTATTAATAGCATAGTACATTTACAAGTAATGTTATTATTTTTTCCAGGTACCTTGAAAGCTACTAAGTGGTTTAGATTTAGGAAATGGTTAGTTATATATTTTGTATTTGGTATTGGGTTAATGTATTTATTTCAATGTGTAGATATGAGAATTATGATTACAGTTGTCACGGCAACGACCTCCTGTTCGTAGTATGGATACTGGGAATTGCAGATCATAGATAAAACATGTCATTAAAATTAAGCCTGATAATTACTAGATTAATTGGATAATATTATAAATGCCTTTTGTTTAAGGTGTTAATTTTTACTATAATTTTATGAAAAGTATCAGCTTGAATTATTAATATATAATATAACTGTCATATGTTACATGTTTTCACGTTTGTTTCATATTTGTTACATATGTTTATCTTTACTTAACTATTCTTGTACTGTTATATTGGTGGCCGGTTTTGTGTTTGATGACTTGCTTTGTATTATAAGTAACCAGAGTGGTCTTTTTTGCAAATCAGGTCACATATTTCAGTGAAGATAGCAGATTATATTATAATACATTAATTTATATAATCATATAGACAGCCCGCCAGCAGTTACTGGCGTCGTTTCTCTATATTCAGGGCCACTCCTTCAGAACATCGTCTTCAAGACCAACGAAGCAAGAAGAGTCTTGTTTTATTTCTATGTGAAACAAAGATTAAGTTTAGAAGCCTCTCCTGGCACTGCAACAGTGTAATAAATACTCGTGACTATAAATGAGTTCACTATGTCATTGATCCAGTGTCTTGTCCTCTCAGACCAGATGTTTCAAGGTGAAGGCACCAATGAGATCTGATAATTAATGTTCTGTCTATGATGCATGAAGCAACAAAGATCGGAGCTGTAGTTCAGCCATGACCAAGAATCCTATCCATAAGCAAGGTCATGAGACAACCTGCTTAGGAACGGTTTTGAAAGAGTTGACATGAGTTTGAGAGCTATTTGTTGTGCTCTTTACTGTACCAACTCATTTTCAAAACAGTTTGGAGTAATCAATAAGATCTGGATTCATAGCTACCTCATTGATAACCATTTTCATTGTGAAATTAATATATATAGTAAGTTATATTTTTTGAAGCAATGCAAAGTAACTCTGGTTTTTCTGAGAAGGAAAAAAACTAGGAACTGTTTTGAATATGAATTTCTATTCAATGCAGAAATGTCATTTTAATATATCAGTATTCTTAAAACAGTTCAGTGTGGACCATGATGGTTCTTAACTGGGTGGACACACACTCAGTCAATACATTTGCTACGTCTAATTGAGAAATCTTTCTATTTAGTACATTGGACAAAGGAACAAGCATAATCGTACTAGTCTCTAGGACAAGAAATAATTTTAACTATAAGAGAGTTAATTTTTTAGTATTCATAATATATTATTAATATTACATTTAAGTTAATGAGGGTGTGGGCCGATCGATAGGGGATTGATTTTGTAAGTAATCTACATACATTGCTGTGTTTCTAAATAACATTCATTACTGATGAAAACATAATAGTAGTATTTATAATATGTTTACTAAACATACAAAGAATATTCATAATGAAATGTTAATTTGAAGATGGTGTGATGATATTAAAGGCATCTCTTATTTTCAGTCTTCTAAATATATACCATTTCCATCTTAAAAAGAAGCTGAAATTGCTTTTAAAACATTATCGTGTTGATCCGGAGCCAAGAAAAGATGTAATCAAAAGTTATCAGTTGACAACACTACACTTAACAGTGTAAGTTTAAAATGCCCCTATAATATCATATACAATTAAAATTGTAATGACTAATAAAATATTTTTTTTTTGATCAATAACTGTAACATGTATAGTCAATAATGTATATGTCAATTTTTAAAAATTTATTTTCTTATGTCAATTTTCTGCTGCTGAGGCTCGCTGTCTTCTTAGAGTAGCTGTAGGATCATTCTTTGATCTCTATTCTTGTTGTGGAAACTATTAAAGAGTTTGGTCCTCCAATGTCATCATCACAAATGAACAGTAGTAATCAAAACAAACCATACACTATACTAAACATATCTTGATCCTCATCACAATAGCTATTTCTCACAAGATTGTCAAATTTGGTAGTAGTATGAAATTATGTACACCAAACATCATGTTTATTCCAATTTTTTTGGAATAAAAAGGCTCTGATACACTTGGTTTTAAATAATGGGTCACATATTTAATGGCTAGTATTCTATAAGACAGTCGTTATCTGCTTATATAAACTAGATAGATAACAGTGCTAATGACTACTGATGCAGACAAGCTGTCTAGTAAAAATGCCATTCTTGGAACTTTATTCAAAAACATAATTGTTAGATTAGAGGTTAAGTTTTTATAGTCTTTGTATGGTCATTGTGAATGAGGAGTAGGCTCTTTCAAGCTTCATATCATGTTTATTTCACGTGCTATAAGTGTAATACTATGTGATGAAACCCGGTAACAGTTATAAATATAGTAGGTATGTTAGTGCCACAATGAAGCCATATATTTTGTGGTTTAAAGCCTGTATTTTGAGAGATTACTTTACTAGAGTGCATATTTGATTAAATTACCCAAGTCAGCAACAAAAAGTATTATTTTAATTAAATACATAAAATGCAACGTGGCAGTCTTCATCAAGTGATACCAGTAAGTGTCTCTCTTATATTTGGGTGGAGCTGCTTCTATTGACGTTATAAGTGAACTTTTCTACTTTTGTTCGTGTTTTTGTTGCTAAAGTGGCATAGAATTGACTTTACTATCGTAAGAAGTCACTCCTACAAGCTATCAGTGAATTGTTGTTAGAGAGTAGCGTACAGCCAAAATAGTAAGAAACAATAACGTTATCATTCTAAGACTTAGAGAAATTGTATTGACAGTTCAGGTACTAGCCTGCTGTCTAGGAAAGAGAATTTGCTAAATACGTCTTACTTGAAAGATTAATGTAAAGTGAGCTATTATGATTTTTTTTGTGCTGATACAACAATTATGAAGACATGATGGATTTAATTCTAGATATCTAACTTCTTTAGTCATAGTAGATTGTATATGTATGGTAACATATTGTGAAAGGTTATCACAAAGTGCCTGTTAAAGAGATAAATGATTTATTACTTAGTAAATGCTTATTAAACCTACACTGCATCATATATGGATTTGTTAATTGTATATAGATTTGTTATTCTATTACATTATCTCCACTTAACATATTGATTGACCTGTAGGATATGGCCACACCCAACACCAACACACTTCTCGTTTTGCAACAACTCAACCTTATTCTGTCTCTAAGAAGAAAGATGCCAAATCAAAGAAGACGTAACACTTATCGACAACTCATGAAAGAATTGGGAGATGAACTTCCATTCCCGAATGATGTAATGTCACAAATCGATTATAATTCTCGTTTACGATTAGCTCTGTGTTACTTTCAAATGAAATCTGTTTACGCAAGAAAAACCAAAAACACAGATAGTAATGATAAGACAATAGGTCATTACATGACAACTTGATATCAGTGTTGCTATAAGTGTTATATTATATGACAATCACAGATGTCCGTGACAATTATATGACTGTTAATGATACTACTAAATATTAATTTAGCAAATATATTTCTATAAAATTATTCATACCCCCATCTTGTGTAAAGGATAGCTATCAGTGTTAAGATGTTAACTAAATTCATAAGCTTTATAAATATGGTGGGGGTGATCTTTGACATTTAATCTACTATAAATTAATTAAATATTTTTTTTTTTTATAGAACTCGTTCCCAAACAACGTTCCAAACTTGCATCTTGGTTTACTCAAGATTTAATGATTAATGTATGTTCACTCATCTATCTATCTACTCTATCTATTCATTGATCCTGTTCAATGATCCGTTCACCTCATTCATTAACTTGTCTAAACTCTTCTCATAGTCACTGGATGGATTCTTAATGGTAATGACAGCAAATGGAGATATTCTTACCTCTCGGACAGTGTTTATAAACATCTTGGACTTGTCCAGGTAATGCAACCACTTCAAAGTCTAATATAATGACAACAATGAAATACTGCACTAATACATCATACTAGTAACAATATTTTGGTTTTTAAATTCATTATTTCATTTCTAGATGCCGAAAACTTGGGACACTCTTTATATGATTTGATACATGAAGACGATCATGATAATGTTAGGAATAGTCTAGAAGAAGCAGAAGCCAGATCATTGGCTAGGGTCACTAGTGAAGGTAGTGAATATTGTCTGTAAGAGTATTATTCGATCTTAATGCTTATTATTTAGAATTGGTTGAGTGTACCTTTTTTGTGTCGCATGAAATGGTTTCTCGTTTTAAAGTAGCGAACTCTGCTACCAAATATCCTGGGTTATAAGGTACCTATAAATAGAGTTTGTATCAAAACCTTTTCTTTACTTGCAAAGCTTGTCTTTGTATCTGGTCGCTTCAAGTTTAAAGGCAGTTCAATGTTTTTAATGGCTATGGTTCATCCTGTGAACCCACCTTTCTATTTCAGAGATAAGAATGGAAGGGAATATGTTTGTATCTCATTACAATATGGAGTTAAAATGTGTTTTCTATGATGGGCAGGTTAGTTGAATACAATTTGTAAGAAAATACAATATTATATAAGTGATTATACAAATAGACAGACAGACAGATTTTTAACAGAGCTGTAATGTATACTGACTACAACAATGCAATCCCAAATGAAGAATTTAATATTTAAAAATATTTTTACAGGTTACGACACTTAATGGGGCTTTGAAAAGGGCTGAACTTACAAATCGTGTTCACCTTGGTTTTTCATCATCATGATGATGTAGGTATTGTAATGGCGTGTGCAGATGAAAGTAAGCTATATTACATTCTTATTATAAAAGTGTACTTGATCACACTTTAGTAATGCAAAAAGGCGTAAAAGTCTAAGTGGCTATTATCGCTTTTAAATAAATTTGGTGAATTCATATGGCTTCAGTCTCGAGCAACCATGATATTTGATAGCAGGACTGGGAAACCATCATATATTATGAGCATGAATTTTTGTTATTAGGTAAGTGCTATCCCTGACAAAAGGCCATTCCATATTTTTATGATTTGTTTTTTTTTAGCCGAGAAAAAAGGAGGGAGAGAAAGCAGTTTAGAATTACAAAAGCACTCACAAGCGGTTAATAGCACTAGTTACACCTAACAGAATCGACTCATTCTCACGATCCAATTACCTATTCACGAATTGATGGGACAACAAGTCAATCCTTTGGGAAAAGTACTTTGATTGACTATGACGAAGATACAAGACTACGATTAAGACTGAGTCCGGTTTTGCTCGTGTCCACCAGTCTCAGTTCTGAGGTCACCCTCCACTACTAAATTGTAGAAATGGATGTCCCTATTAAAGACGATAAGTTTGATACTAGTTCCTATCATTCATCATCTGACTCCGCTTATTACACAAGCTCAATTCTTCACCATCGTTATTGATTCTGAGATTGTAGCGAATCGGCCAGTCCCAATAGTCCTTCCTGACTTTGCCACAAACTTTAGATGTGTCTCACATAACACAATCAACGTCCAAACTACCCTTCCCAGTGTATTGATATCTCTTCTTACTACTAGTACAACCAGCAATGACCAACCAAAACAGATCCCTTACCCTTAGCTTAAGTCCATGTTCTTACAACACATCAACCTTTAGATCTCACCATTGCACTTTCCAACTCAAGTACCTCCAGTACAGCAACCTGTCCTATTTCTCATCCTTTTTATTACCCCCAATCTCAGGCTTCCCCTAACTAACTACACACATATACATCCATATTCTCATGTAACACCCTATTCTTTATCAAGGCCAACTGTTCAACATCAGGGACTAACCAATACGAAATGAAGACCCGTCACAATTTTACACAAACAGCCAATATTTTCACAATATGACCACGCCCACAAATACCTTTGATTGGAATATGAATACGTAACACATAACATCCCTCAAATTATACTGGAATACGTTTTTTAAATTTTGAAGAAATTCCTTTTTTTGAGGATGATCAAACATACAGTGACAGAACTGATAATTGTACTCATATATCAAAAATATAACTGATTTAAATAATCAGTACGTAATTGATGACTGATTTTACCCCCCTAAAGTATCAGTAATGATTGATCAATGATTTCACTAAGCACTTTTAATTAATGTCATTTTGTGAATTGTGTTACTACAAATTATGTACATTTTTTTATTTTATAATATACTACAAAAGTTTAATTGTTTACTAAACAGGTTTCGTTTATTAAGCCAAATTAAATATAGTTTGAAGGTCAAGTAATAGTCTGTGACCTTGTTTTGTTTATATGACCGGTCTCTGTCATAATTAAAATAGCTATTAAATCATACATCAAGAGTATTAATGTATTATAATTAATATAATACTACTGTATAGAGTTAGTGGGTGAATATGTAAACCAATTAACAGCTTGAGGCTATTCTTGTGTGCTTGAAGCCTATGAAATCATGTTGATAATTTAAGATATGAACCTTGCGACTGTGTATCAATATTTACTGACATACATTATACATTGAGGAAGCCTATAATCTTGTTTTCATGGACAATGCTTTTCTTCAGTATCCTTTCTTGACCAATAGTTTTCATTAACTTCCAGTAAAGATTTGTTGATGTATACAGACTTTTTATAAATATATAATTATCAGCATAAGTGTGAGGTTAGTTACTTATAAACAACTTCATACTCATAAAAATTCTAATATTATATACATACATTTGTACATAAGATGTTACCTATAAACTACACTAAATTCCACTTAACTGATTGTTATTTATTCTATTTAGTGTTTACTTGACAGCTTATTGTTTTTTGTTTATTGTTATCATTTCTATGATTTCAATTTAAAATATTCATGCCTTTTTCGTTTTAGTAAAATCAAATATATTTAAAAATACAATATATGGATAAATTTTTTATCATAGTTTTGTCATAGTGATATACATATTTGTCCTTTCATCTTCAACTGTTGAAACCGAGAAGTGATTTCTATGCATGTACAACATATGTGTACACCTGTTTTCACAGACAACCTGGCAACAAAATAATTATTCATGAAGAGAAGAGAGCCTGACTGAGTGACGTCACGCTAGCGACAGCTGAAGCTTACTAATGATAAAACCATGGAGATACGAGCTTGGCATAATTAACCGCGCACGCTATTACATTTTAACTATATTGCGTGGCACTTTTGCAAAATATGCTATGTTTTTTGTTTTTGTACTTTCGATAATCCTTACTGTGCTCATTGCCAAAGCATTTCAAGATCTCGCAAACTGTTACTTTTGCGATGTCGGTAAATTATTGTAAATTGATATTGTCATATAAGAGAGATCGTAAATATAATCAAATTAAATATATCATTGCTACTAGGTCCATTTTTAGCAAGACGTCTCTCTCTCTCTCTCTTATCTCTAGGAAATCACTGTTTTTGTGAATTCTCTTCAAAAATTCCAAGTCCCTAGATAAAATATAGCGTGATGTGTAAGTAAGCATACAATAAAGTATCAATCAATAACTGCTATATATTAAAATTTATATTAATTTATATTGCTTAGTTTTGTGTTATTTGTAACAAAAATATTAACTATTTTGCTGGAGGTGTGCCGAAAATATATATGCTTCGTTTTGAACTTGTGAAGAGAACTAGTGGTTTGTGAGATGTGATAGTTCAATGTAATCTAATTATGATCTCTGTTAGTATTGTCTTGTATTTTTGTGGTAACTTAATTTACAATTAGAAGTCAACTTAAAGTTTAAATCACCACAGACTAGATAAATCAATATTATTATAATTCAGTTTCACCCTTTAGTTAATAATGCCCTGGCTGTAGCCACACCCACTAATCATTACTCATCAATCCCTTTTGATACAACTCAACACTACACCATTTTCAATAGAAAAGAACGCTCTATGGAACTTGCTTCAAAAAAGACGTACCACTTATACCGTCTAATGAATAGATTTAGCAGACGAGCTTCCATTTTCTAAAGATGTTGTATCACAGTGTTGACTATAACTCTCGTTTGCCTTAGACCTCTATGCTTTTTTTCGAATGAAATCACTTCTACAAGACAGAAGCAAAGTGGCCAAGATAAAGATGAGTCAAAAGTTAAAATCAATGCCCCCTTTGGAAGTGACATGAGATACTCATGTACTGTGTTACCACAACATTTCCTCTGTGTACATGCCAATATCATATATTGTAAACTTTGACTAGCCATAAGATGATGTAACAAATTGTGTTGTCTACATATCGATATAAGGTAGGAGTATCCATTTGTTTAAGCCGGAAGCAGAATTAGTACGCAAACAATGTGCCTCAAACTGAGTGCAATCGACTAGCTGTAATTTGCTGAGTAGCGTTAGTAACATTGTTATACGATAGATACTGGAGACTTTAATAATTTATTTAATTTATATGTATAGCTAACTTGTTGTTATGCTATTATAATTGTTGTTTTTGCTAAGACCTTTACAAGTTAATATATTTTAAGTATAAATTCTTGCTTTACATTTTTCTATATAAATCTAAATAGATGAATGCATACACATCATACTTGTGTTTAGTTGTTAGTGGATGAGCGTTGATGTTATTATCAATGTTATTTAATCTCTGATATAATGACTATATTCTATATCTGTCCTTCTTTATTAGAACTAGCCTTGATCAATCTGTGAGCTTACATCGTGGGTTGCCTTCAAGATTTAATAACAGATGTATAGGATAATCCCTTCTTTTGTTTTATTTTTTTTTCTTTATTTTAGTCATTAGAGGATTCCTACTGGTAATGCTTATCAGGATGAGATATAGTTTATATACTCAGAAAGTATTCACAAGCATCTCGGACTATTTCAGGTAATTTATTATATATTTTGTTTATTAATCATATCATGTGCCCATTGGTATGTTTTTTTTTCATGAATGGCAATTGCTTCTTTTGTTTTTTTTTTTTTTTTTCTTTTGGATTATATAGCAGTATCCTATAGAGATTGTCCATTTTTCTTTATGTATAAGATCATAATGCAAAACATTTGTGTATCAAATGCATTCAAGAATCTGATTGTACATAATTTCCTCTATAGTCAGAGCATATTGGATTCTCTGTTTATGATCTTGTACATGAAGATGATCATTCAACGTTAAGAATGCTTTAGATGAAGCAGAGCCTAGAGCAATGGCTGGCTAACTATTAAAGGTTTGTTGTTAGCTATATTAAGTAAGGGAACTATGTATGTTTCTTCTTTAGGTTCTGTCGAATGTTCCTTCTTTTGTCGTATGAAATGTTCACGATTCAAAGTATCAAATACAGCTACTAAATGTCCTGGATATAAGTATGTTAGCAAACATATAGTCCTCAAGTCTTAACTGCAATTTTAATAGCTTGTGTTTGTGTCGGGTCATTTTAAATTCGAGGCAATACGGTCTTCTCTAGTGGCTATTGTTCGATTACTGTTAGTCCGCCATCTATTTTGGAGATTAGAATGGAAGGAAATATGTTTGTTACCCACTACAACTTTGGAAATGAATGCATTTTCTTTGATGGAAGGTGAGATGAGTATATTGATTGTGATAATTGCAATTAATGTCTGGAAGGGATGAATAAATTAGTTTACGCCTAAGAGACAAGTTTAATTTTTTTATATCATTTACAGACTACGTAATATAATGGGATATGAAAAAGCTGATCTGATCACACATGTTCCTTTCGAGTTTCACACCATGACGATGTTGAAGCTACTCTAGAATGTCTAGCAGAGGACGTATGTTCCTATTTCTTTTTATTTAACATAAATAATACTTTTATTTGTTGTCTAGCCAGTGATGCCAAGAGGGGAGGGAGCTAGCGGATATTATCGTTTTTTAAACAAGTTTGGTGAATTTGTGTGGATACAATCTCGAGCTACAATGAATGTTTGACAGTAGGACTGGTAAACCCCTCTTACATCGTTTGCATGAACTTCATCATTATGTAAACATCTAATTTGTCATGTTAATGGTTTATTTTGTTTCTGTTTTCAAGCCGAGAAAAGGAGAAAAGAGTTAGAGATGCGAAAAGCCATCGCTGACAAGGAAAACCACTAGCAATTGTTTATTGAATCATCTCGTTCTCCACACGATCCCATTTCCTGTTCCAAGAGAAGATGGAATACAAATTAATCCCATTAGAGCCTCTTCCTGAACTGTCCAAAAATTATCTGTTTTCACGTATTTCAGTAGATTGAAGAGTCTGAATCTTCTTCTGTATCACATATGAGTCAATGTCCTGATTCCCGCTCCATATCACCAGACTCCACTTCCACAAATGACTTAAGTACAAAAATCTTGATTTTGAAGCACAAGTGGTTGATTTAAACCAAATCAAATGACAAACAAGGATGATGTTTCTGATAGAGGATATCATAGCTTTTCACAGGATTTCCTATAAGATCTCCATAGTTTCTCCCCCTCAGTTGTTGACTCCGCAATAGGCAGTATTTGTGAATCAAACAGTCCAGGTAATGTGTTCTCTTCTGCTCAGAGGCTGTGGTACCCTATTCAGGCAAAGCTGAAGCCCATTCTCCATCACCACTACACAAGCACCAACAATGCATAAAAGTGCTCTTATTTCCCTTTTAAAATCAACAACACCCTTACCACAAAACATTAAGACAACAGAACAACCGTCCTTGTCTCGCTCCCCATTTAGCTAAGACAGTACACCTCCATGTGTCTCTTCACGTACTCGTTTCCAACTCAAGTACCTAATTCACATCAGCAATCCTTTTCTCAGCCAGTCTCCTTATTTGCCCTCTCAAATTGAATCATCTATGAGCAGTAAGGAACAATTTAATATGTCATTTACGAATGCTCAATATCAGTTTCCCAATAATCAAGTATACACAACAAAGTCAAGTGTTTTTTTACCTCATTTCAATCAAATTCCAACAGGACAGCCTACCTGCTAACACCTAGAGAAGGATATTACATGAACATGACCACACCTACTAATCAGCCATTTTTGACACGTAGTACAACTGGGGTTGTCACAAATGGTTCCTCAAACTGTCCCTCCTTATTTTTCTAGCAGTTCTTTGCCTGTTTTAAAAGTTGAAGATGTCCCAATTCTTAGATACCAATAGGACAATGCATATACCTTTCATTCCAAGAATTCCACACACAACTCATAAATAATCGAGACAAAATTAAGTAATAGTCACTCTAAAGTGTTGTTGTTGTGATATACATGTATACACAAACATAGACTCATTTTAAAATTATTACTTACAGTTTCTTTGTGTAATTATTTGTTGTTTTTGGTTAGAGAAATGTGTTTTTCCTTACATTCTCGTTTTTTTGTCTTGTTGACAACGGATCTTCCTTGATCCGACATATATTTTGTACATATGTGTTTTTTGTTCATTATTTCACTTGCGCAAATGTTTAAAATTAAGTATATTTAGGAAATATGTTGAGTTGATATCATGTGATTAGGAAAACGTCTTTAGTTATTCAGGGCGCTGTGGTAATTTTATGGGGTGTGTCCTATAACCAGTGTCCTTTAAAGAGAAAAGATCTTGTTTTTGTGTGACAATACGCTTACAGTGATAATGGGCAGAATCTACAGCAGCAGCTACAATCGCAAATCTAAAGTGGCTTACTAACTAAACGATGTAGGGTAAGTTTAGCTTAGAATGTCAACCAAGTCTTGTTTTGTTTCATACTTGCCTACGGATTTAAACATACATACACTACATATATATATATATATCTGTTGTTTTTGCAACATGATATCTGTGCTGGAATTCATAAGAACATATCAGCAAATGTTTTCTAATCATATAAGAGATATAAATTTTATATAATATATATATAACATAGGTTATTGTACTAGTAGGCAAGCTTAATACCTATTGTTACATTAAAAGCTACATGACAATTGCTAAGCAATTTAAAAATGCAAACAATAAAAGCTATCATTCTTTTTTTAGTGGTCATGGCGGCCAGATTTGTGGAACTTATTTCAAACCCTCCAGATATGTCAGGTACATACTACATAATCATTATTGTTTATGTACTACTATTAACAAAGATATCTAGCACTTAAAATACTAATTATAGTAATGCATTACAAATTAGTTAATATCTTTGTGGTGTTAATTAAGTATGGTTTACAACTTTCATAAATCTATTTTTTGAGCTTACTATATTGATACTATTTAATAAGTAAGAATTGCTAACATCTAAACATGGTGTTATTGTTGTCTAAAGAAGTTATCTATATCAGGGTCCTTTGATAAAAATAAATCTATTCTAAAGTAAAGAACATTCTTAGAAGACTCTTTAGATTAAATCTCCACACAAGCATAAGAAAACTGTTTAAATTATTATGCAACAGATGTTTATTGACTAGTTGTGGCTGTCATATGTTGTTATAATTATTTAAATTTTTATAAATATTACGTGTTTACCTATAAAGGATAAACGTATTGTTATGGTTTTGAATCAGTTTTAATCACTTAATGTAGTAAATCTGTGGGAGGCTGGTCTGACTCAAGATATCCTCTATTAAAAGGGAATAACTTGACTTGTAACTTCCCCTTTGTGACGTTTGAAATGCTAAAAATTTAATATATTTTATGTTGAGTGATACTTATATAAACCAAAACATCGACTGATGACTGCAATCATTTCACTAGTCATTTACTATAATAATATCAATACTACATCATATATTTCAATAACTTGTTGTAAGAGTTAGGGAATTTTGTGTGAAGTCAGAGTAAGTTCATTTGTAGATTATATATCTATTGAAAGTTGTTAGTATAAGCTTATCAATACTTTACACCTGAAATCAAATAGTGTTTATATAAAATATAGCTTGTGGGTTGGTGTATAGCAACTGTAATTCATTTCTATATAACAATGTTGTTTGTTATAGTAATCTATGAAGACTGTTGATGTTGTGTGTTCTGTATATGAATTTATGTTTAATAAAATGTTTTTGCTTGACATACATAAATTTTTATATAATAAATTTAATTTTTTTAATACTCTGAATTGTCGGAAAAGTTTAGGGAAATTAATAGACATAAATGGATTTTTAATTGATATAATTGAACAATATATTAACAGCCTAAGTGACTAGTTACGTATTACATCATCAGTTGATGTTTCAAAAATATTCCTATTCTTAATCGCTGCTGTGAATCAATCTAAATTCACTAGAATACAACCTTTGTGTTGGGAATCACATTAGTTGAAACTGACACAATTTTTTGGATGTGCAAAACATTGATGCCCGTCATTGTATATTAGTTATGCAGAAAGAATGTTTAATATTAATCGTTCCTTTATATTGTAATAGTAATCCTTTATATTGACCTGTTCCTCCATGTTTTGTATCATCCTTTTAAAAAATTTACACATAACCTTTAAACAGGACATGCAAAACAAACAATTTTCTGTAATGTTTTATATTTCAAAGTCATTTCCTTATTATTGTTAAACATATATGGTGATTGCACTGTTTCTATTTTTTACAGGCCCACAACCAACTATCTTTTACACATATATGATCAGTCTCGTCAGACTATAAAGGATAGAATATTGTGCAGGAAGATATTGTGACTCTAAGATCTGGTAAAAAAATGTCAGTTTTTTCATATATATCTCAACTCCGGCAAGTTTCTCTTGTTTAAAGCTGAATCTCTTGAATAGTACAGTCTTCATGCTAGGCTGAAATTAAAATGGCACTTGGGAAAAGGTAGATCCTTTCTATAGCAAGACTTCCTAGAACATAGTGAAATAGAATAATGTTTGTAGTTTAGTAGCATCCACATAATTTGCCTCTTTCACTTTGTGTGATATCAATATAGACAATTACAAGGGGCGCCCTTGCTTTATTTGTTTATAAATGATGTGTGTTATTCTTTTTCCTACAGTCACTTCTAGTAAAATATGTTGTCATGTACCAGTTACTGGCAGTTTTAATGAACAACTTTGCTCTTGATCATGCTCTTTTATATTGTATTGGTGTTAATCTTTCCCAAACATAGCGTTTGGACAATTGCTGATCGAGTTCTGGTGTTAGCTTCACCTGTTAATGACGTTAATTTGTATGCTTGGAGTTTGGATCGTGTTAACGTTTCATGACAATTGAGGCTGGGTATTCAAAAATGGAGCTATGTTCCTCGTGTATGGGTAACACCATAAAAAAGTAATCACGTTTCTCTTATCACCAGATTTTAGAGAAGACTGTATGGCCCTTTTTATTACGTGAATTACGTATTATTGATGAGCCTAGCAATTCCATGGATCAATGGTCCATTTGTTTATAACGTACCTCATACGGGTGGGTCACCTACCTCTCGAACAGTAGAGTCTATGCTAAACACATTTCCTGGGTGCACCTGGGGCACCACCACCATACCTGCAACTGATGGAGAGTTGGCTGTTTTTCAAAATCAGAAATTGGGTTAGAGACACTGTCACCCTACAATCCACGTGCCTATTCCAATGTATACACTCGAAACCAACTATTCAATGGAAGTGAAGGCGTGTCCCCATTAATACTCCACCTCCTTCCTCCAAGAGATATGCAAAACCTAACTACGAGCATCCACCAATCGTTTGTCACCACCACAGACCTACAACCACAACCCTATCTCAAATGGAAAACCAAGTCAGAAAAACAAGACTAATGATGACGATCACGCTCAATTCGAGACTCCATATCATATCAGTCACAGAATCTACATTGGTGACAATGGGATATACGAAAAGAATCTCAAGTTTTTGGAGTGGTAGTGGTGAATTTCGTGCAACGAAGACATGGTTTACCCCCCTACCGTCCCACCTCGAAATATCACTGACACCTATTCTAATAATCCATAATATACCAAATGATGAACTTTTGCCCTTCGTCCTCACCAAGGTTCTCAAAACCCCCTCCTCGACCAGACTTTATTGGAAGAGACCTCCTGTCTTGCCCTCCTCTGGGGTACTTGATCCCACTTTATGCACAAAGATCATTCGGTCGGTCAATGAGTGAGTCTGTTGATGAACCTGATCCTCTAACCTACCAAGACACGATATTGGAGTGAGCCAACAAATTTTTGGAATGTAACTAATCCTGAAGAACAACCTCCAACTGATTCCTCTTATAATCGTCCTCCTCTTCCCCACGAAAGAAACCGTCTTTCGATTCACATTATATGAATGTAGAGAGTGGGCGCTCTACCCCTTCATTATGTATGATGATGTTACTAATGCTGATTTGTGAGCTATGACAAAGTTACCTTTACTAATATTATAACCACCTTCATACTTGCCTCCTAGAAAGCAATCGACAACCAGTTCCTGTACCACGTACACGTTCAAAAAAAGAAGCTTCCTGGACTTTATCATATACACCACTCCTCCTCGCTCGTTCACCTCCATCACCTCCTCCACCTTTTCGGTCACCACTCCTCGGTCTCCGCCTCCACTTCCTAGATCACCTCTCCAACACATATTCAACCAATCACCAAAACCTCCTCATTGCTCTTTCAATGTTGTGGATGACAAACCATTAATGTCAATTGACTCTACACCTTAATCCCTCAGCCATTGGCTGAGCCCTTGCCCACACAACATCCTGTTGTAGCTGAGGCAAACAAGTCAAGGGAACAATCAGAGTCACTTTGAATGGACAATGAATACGAGTCATTCGAAAAGCAATAGTCCATTATCGTTTCAGCGAAATATAGGCGATTTTCGTTCTCACAGTTCTGGCAGCTTAAGTTCTGGTTCTGACGACTATGCTAAGTATAAACATCGCAGTAATGAGTGTGTCAACAATAATACACACTTAATTATAATACTTTACACTATAAGAAGTGCTTTTAACAAAACTGTGTTTTACTTTTTTAAATTTTTGTCTCTCTGTTGGAGTATCTTATAAATACAGATAATTAAATGATTTAATTATTTTAAGCTATAAATAGACTGCTTTCCCACATCAACGTTATAATTTTGTTAGTATTTTCCTGTCTGTAAGAAGGTGTGTATATATATATAAACGAATATGAGAAACTGTCAATTATATCATAGAGGAGCGAACTATAACTGTTAATGTAAATAGTACACATCTGTAAATACGTTTGTATAAATATTTATTACTTATAATTAGTGTTAGTGATGGCTGTTTTCTCGAAGGCAAAGGAGAATGATACGTTCAGTGATATAGCTCAGACGCTACCAATAGAAGAGAGCGCCAAAGAACTGGACAAAGCCTCAGTACTTCGTATCGCTATTCATTACCTCAAGTTACGCGATGTCCTCGCAGACTGCGAGACGACAGAGGACGAAGGTACATACTGATAAGCATATTATATAGTAGTTGTTTTATGAACTATAACTTTGTACGCTTATTAATTCTTGTGTAACAATACTAACGATACAAAAAATTATGTACTGATAATATTAAATGTAATCTAGTATTTTTGCCAGTGGTCAATACAAAAGTTTATATAATATTGTATATATATATATATATGATGTATATCTCCAAATAGTCTAGTCTTGACTCAATGATGACAAAACTCATGATTATCTTAAAGTATTGAAACAAACAAAGCAATATCATATAATTTAAGTAAATATCTCAGTGATAACATCATTGTGAACACTGTTGAACAGTGGTATACCTAATATGGTATGATATAATTGAATGTCCTTTTATATGTCAACTGATAATCACATTTATTGTAGGTCGTTTAATAGAAATGGCAATAATAAGAAAATTATGGCTATAAATTGAACTTTCCTGATTCTCTGATAAGAGAGTGTGGTCACTGTATTAACAAAATAACCACAAGATTTTAGTCATAATTAAATAAAATGAATAACAAAATACCATTTAAAGTAATCCCACTACAACAATCTACTATGCTTGACAGAAAAAAGTTTATGTAGGAGGCCAAGCAATTTAGAATACTATAAAATTTCTCATATAGAAATATGAATCACCTCATTTTCAATAGTAAAAAATATCTTAATATTAATAATAAAAATCTGTTAAGCCATAACTACATACTATTATGTTATAGGTGACTTAAAGACACAATCTTTACATACAACTGTTTCCTAACTTTTCCAAAGATGTCTTACAGGTAATCAATACATGTCTGTATATAAATTAGGGACTGTTTCATTGTCTGGGTTTTGCCACAAAGCATGTGATAAACTATGGTTACCCTTTGTTTGTGGTTAGCTGTAATGAACCTTAGATGTACTGACACTTTGTTAAATTAACACAATCAGACTGCTGTATTACTCCCATTTTTTATTGGTATATATACATTTATAGGATTTCGATCTCAGAATGACAGTTATGTAACATTAATCAACAAAAATATTTTCTTGAATAATAACAAACATCAACACCTCATTGTTTTTTTTTTTATTTGTAGGCTTTGGATGGTTTCTTATTAATGATATCCAGGATGGCCGTATTTTATATGCTACAGAATCCATATCTCAATATTTGGGACTTAGAAGGGTACTTGAAGTTAAATGATAATAATCTTGCTACCTTATAAGTTGTACAAGTGTCATACAGTATAGTTCTATACTTTAAGAGGGAGTTGGTTAGGGGTGTGGTGAGTTAGTGTGGGTTCATAAGAATATCATTCACAAAGGAATTGGCCAATAAAATGACTCTAAAAGATATTGCTTTAAATTTTTAATCTTCCAATATCAATATTTTCTATATATGATAGGCTACTGTTTAATAGAAAATTTAATAGTAGAAATGATATAGAGTCCTTAAAAATTGTTGAATCTATTTTTGAACATCAAAGCAATTTAAGACTGATAGACTGACATAATTTGTTAGTAACTATCCAAGTATGAACATAGGAATAGTGACTATATAACAGGTATGGCTTTGTCCACTAGAGTCGGTTACTAGAATTTGGTAAAGACAGGGATACTGTTTACCAAGACAATTTGATTAACCCACACTGTATTACCAACATGACTATAACAGTCCATTGTTCCCACTTGCTACCTCCTCAAATATTAGTGCCTTGGTTAATTCAACTGTTGTATATAGCAAGTGTAAATTTGGCATTGATACATGCAGCAACAGGTCAACATACACCCTTCAATAAATAACAATAGAAACCACAGTTAAGAATATTTTACGACACAATCTAATAATAATTACTGAAAACAGGATGTAAATTAATAGGATTGTTACATTCCTAACATGGTTGCAAATCATGTTGTTTGTTAAATGTTATTGTTTATTTGCTTCATTTAATTCATTATAAAGTGTTAAGATAATGAAACAACTTTTGTTGGACAACACAATGTTTTTGGAGGCCAATTAAGTTGAATTAACTCCTACACATTTTTGCTATAATTAATATAGTGATCAATTTGGAATGGATGAGTAACTGTAAACGGTAGATAATATGTTCACTACTATAAGTTTTGACCTTATTACTACAGTTCTCTAGACCTTGCCAACAATCTTCTAAGTGTCCAACCATTGTGGTTTCATTTTGGCCTCTGGATATTGACTTAATACTAAGTTTTTCCATTCATGAGTAGGAGCTAGTGCTTTCGTTTCCATATATAAGTGGTTAACCAACAAGCAGTTTATAGGTTGTAGGAATACTATGGTCGTGACTATTCTAGAACAAATTATAAGGCTGGTCACTTCATTCTAGTCTTTTCATCCCACAACATACCAACTATTTTGTTTTTATAGGTTGATGTAATCGGTGTTCATGTTCAAGACATAATTCATCCTCAGACTATTCAGATGTAGCTACTATTTTTCAAAGTCAAGGACGAGATCTGAGTCCTGAAATGGAAGCTCTTGGCAAAGACCCTATGAGGAGAAACTTTGTCGTTCGTATGAGATGTGCCTTTACTCCTAGTGTCCGCTCCATTTTGAGATGTTCAAACTTTAAGGTAACTAGTCATGTAGTTTATAAGTAAGATGACAAAAGAAGATATGGTATTAACTCAATACTAATTATTCTTCAACTTGTTCATCTGATTTTCATATGAGCAAAAACATCAAATGTTATGTGTAAGCAACCAACTTCAGCTATGCCTTATTCAAATGTGGTTTTAAGAAATACATTTTCTGTTATCTCATCATTTGGTTACATTGTTTGTCCACTCTTGGAGTCAATTTGGCTTTGCATGAGTTTTGTGGTCTAACAAAAGCTGGCTTATCAAGTGAGCCAATCTTCGCATTATCACCGCAATTGTTTAAATCTTTTGTAAGGGATACCACAAGTGTTAATTTGTAACTATATTTAAAAAAACTCTAGCAACTCCCCATTAATTAGGATATTCTGAATGACTTGAACCACTACTCTCAGCTGACTTTAAACTACCAATATTTAATCTATATTTTATCATTGACGTCTTAAATATTCTTCTACAGCTAACATTAGTAGTAAACATTTATATATTATCTCTTCTTATAGCCAATCTACTGCTCAGCTTTCCTCAAGTTCTCAAATAAGAAAGTTAAAGATGGAGAATTCCTTGGAATGGTCGCTCTGTGCAAGTTAGCTATGTTTATGAAAGTCCGAGAAATGTGTGTGGGTGCCTTCTTTAAGACCAAACACAGTCTTGATCTTGCTACACTGCAGTAGATACAAGGTGACAATTGTGTCTGAATTTTTGATTATCATTCAAGATTTTTAAATGTGTTTACCATGTAATGTGTCTTTATCCTTAATATTATATATGTACTTACTACAAGACAAAAAATGCACCAAAGAAATGCAGAGTGTACACGTTGTTATGTTTGTAACTTTTTTATAGGATTCGTTGGATATTAGGTTTTGACCCAGCAGAAATGGTTGGACTGAAGCTTATGATATTTTCATCCTTCAGACCTTTCGCACATCAAGCTGCCATACAACATGTGAGTGCATATAAACATCTAAATTAATGATTAACAAGACTAATTATATAATTCTTTGAGAACTTATGGTATTTAATTAAATTGATGTTATACACAAAGCTAAGATTGTACCGACTGTAGTAAAGGGAAGCTCCCATCTATACTCATAATAATTACAATAAAGCCGCACTTGTCTTTATAGTTGATATTGTATTTTGATATTTCCCTTGGGCTCTTCCTTTGTATTATTTATTACTATAATTATGTAGATACGTCATTGAAGTTACTACATTAAGTCCAAATTTCACTTGTGAAAATGCACATTAACTGAAGCCATTAGTGTAGATACATCACAAATTAACCAATAATTATTCTTAAATAAACTCAGGAAATAAAAACAGCTCTTATCATAACAAGCTCTTCCTGTTATCTTAGTCATGACATAAGTCATTGCATGTATGGAACATTGCCAAAATCTCAGTCAAAGCAACTCAGCACTTTCTTACTAGTCTCAGTGTTTTTAGCAACGTGTTGCATTAGTAATTTATGACATGTCATGACTTCCAGTTATCAAAATTATAAAGGGATGTCATAGAATCTGTAACAAACAGTGTGGTTAATTTGCTTAGTGTAGTGGTTAGTGTTACATGTGTATTAATTCTGTAGTGATCATTAAATTGAGTAATATGATTAACACACTGCTTTTAGTTCCTCTATATATAATTAGAGTTCAAGTCTAAGGGAACTATATTTTTTAGAAGCCCAGAGTCATCACTCTGGAGCCCGAACACGCACACACAAGAGGTTTATTAGGCTTAGTTCCCATTGATCAAGGATTCTAAACCAATTTAGAGTTTAGCCACAAATCTATAGCAATAGATGTGGGAAAGTAAATAAGTAAGTACAGCAAGTAAAGCTTAAGCATAACTAGGAAATAGTTACATGTGTCTGCCCATCAGATTGTTTCACTGAAATTATGTACTCTAATGATACTAAGAATGAGTTGTGACATCTCATAGAGTTATTATGCATATTGTGTTTTCAAGATAACTCTCCCTCCAGCTTTGTTACTAATTATGCCTTAATTAATGTCCAGATAATAGGGTGACTTAGAAAATTTCATTGTCATTACTTTTTAGTACATTAAATGGCAGCAAATGTATTAAATAATGAATTTTTGTTACTGCTTCTGTTCTGTCTTTATAGTGCTTGCTAAGGGGACGTTCTCACAGCCATGTTACCGGTTTATGACAAAGTCAGGTGACTGGGTATGGGTAAGATCAAAGAGTTGTGTAACATATGATGCCCTCACTCATTTACCAATGGACTCTCTCTTATACATGGATTGTCAGGTAAGGATGATGATGCCCCCTGCTAAATGAACTTAATAAATAATTAATCATACAACAATATTATTGTCAGTCAGTATTCTAATTAGAGCCCTTACAAATTTTACTTTCATTTTATATGAAATATAATATATAATATAATATATTTTAATAATAAAATATAATATATTTTATTTTATTTTATTTTTTTTATTTAATGCTAATTTTCTCTTAGATTTGATGAAGAAGAAAGAATGAAAGCTATTCAGGCTGGTGAAGACCCTGGCAGTATTGGAATGAAAGACACGTCAGACCTTCTATCAGAAATGTGTACATCAGGAGGTTCTCTTAATATTCTAGAATTATGTAATCCTATGTCCCAACTACATCTTCACAAGACTCTAAAAATTTCCAGGCTAAAACAACAATGCCATACTCATCTACAGATATGATATCCCCTAAGCATGTCGGGCATCCACCACCAAATATAGTTAGCGTAGTTTTCAAGTATTAACACCTTAAATGTTCATTGTTATGGTTGATTTTATAATATTTTCATTTTTTTAGAACCATTCCAATCTTCCATGCAAAGATATACAAACTACTCCCCCTGCTAATATATCTAGTCCACCTTATGATCACAACCCTTGCCAAGTACCACAGATCCGTTTATGGGAGTTGCCATGACTCAAATGACAGTAATGGTAAGCATTTTAGCCACTTAAAAGTTTTTTTCCATTGCTTGTATCCATGTACAAGCTACATATCTCTGTCTCTTTACCAATTTAATACCATCACTCTTATCACCAAACATATTACAATTATTGCTTTTCATATTTTAGTCCACACCAGTGTCATCACCCGAACTGTTTTCAACTGAGTAGTTTGCCGTCAGTCTTCTCTGGATAGCCATAGAGAGACAGTCCTCCATATTCTTCAGAATGCGGTTATTCCTATTCAACACAAACAAGTCCTTCCAATTCCTTGAACCGAGGCAGTGCAAGTCCAACTGAAGTTAACCTATTATCAACCATACAATTCACCCCCTTTTCTTAATTCACCAAATGATTCCAGTTCTCCATACTCTGAATACCCAACCTCAACATATACCATCACCTGGCAACTATTCCCACCAAGCACATATGCCCTCCTTTGCCATTGACACAACTGCCTTCATGTCACCTCAAGAGCATATACCTCATGGTCCAACCAATGCAGCTACCTATGGCTACAGGAAACATGCATCCAGAAGTTCCATTTTAAAGTCCAATTTATCAAACCAGAACTAACCCACTACTTTTCCAGTAGGAGGTTCCTTTTATGATCCCAATATGGCATGTGGTTACACCCAATATAGTGGATCATCCATATTGAGCAAGTTAAAGCTCAATACACCAAAGTAGCGTGGCTGGGGGTCATAATCGTCGTACGCTAGACAAGATGATGCCGCTGCCATTCATGGATATCTCAGTGGCTACAACATTCAGTGCATTAATTTTCATGACCTTATTGTTTTTTTTATTGGCTGTTCTTTGCAATGTCTTCATTCATTTCTTTTCTTTTGTAACTGAAAATAATACGTATTTCCTACACTGATTCATAATTTTTGTGTACCTATTCAGATATCTTAGCACTAATAAAACACATACAGAACATATATATTTGTTGTGATCATTTTGGTAGCAGTCCTTATTAATTTTATACATCACCTAATTATCATGTGATGTTTAATATGTTATTATAGATATGGTCAATGACGAAAGGCTGAAATAACAATTTTATCTGTACAATGTATCATTGATGTAATAATCCAATGTTATCAACGTTTTTATAATTATTGTTTGGAAATATATTACTTAATAATTGAGAAATACTTGATAAAATGAAATACAGGAAAAAAAGTTATTGTTACAAAGATTTCAAATAATGGGAATGAAATCAAAAGATATTAACACAACTCCACTAGGGTGTTTTGCTTTTTTGTTAATGAAACATGTGACAATCACATGATTTCACTTCAAATATTCTCAACAATACCTATAGTGTTATGTGTTTATTAGGTAAAGGTCTCTCCACATTTGTATGGTTGATCTCAATCGAACCCTCAATGTTACATGGAAAAGCAGATGACCCACTGCTTGTGTAATCTTGACCGATATTAACAGATGTAACGTATGTCTGCATAAGTGGGGTTGTGATTCCCATGGCATCATCATATGATTTCCACTTGTCATGTGACTCATCATATAACCATCAGCACTTTGATTTGGTAACGGAGGACCACTGGCTTGAAAGCTATAGGGTTTTTGTGGCATCGCATAGGATGGGGTGGTTGTTGTGGCATAAGAGGAAATCCAGGAATGCCTTCTGTGTTGTGTATAATGAATACAATCCATAAGGATCTTGACAGTTGGAAGAAATGGTACAACATTGTTCCTTGCCAGGGTTGGTTGAGGGGAAGCAAATGACTGGGACTATCCATTGTTATAAGGCATATTAGCTTGAGGAAGAAGTGGGTTAATAGATGGTGGTTGTGGGACAAACTGTTCTGATGGAAGAGATGTATAAGTTGAATCTGCTTCAGTGGGACAACAACTGGAGAATATTCTTTCAAAGATGAAACACCGGAGATTGATTAAAAATCACTGAGTGGTGATGCTACATCAGATTGAGTTGAACACTTGGTAAAGATGTAGATACTGTCGATGTAGGCTTACTATTAGGAAGGATCTGTATGTGAAAAGGATGACAAATCTGAAACAGCTGATAATGACATAGGCAATATAACAGATGTACTCCCACTTGAAGGAATCGGATAAGGACAGTCATACTTTGGCTCAAGGCCTTTGGAAGTTTCATATGCCACTACAGCATCAGCTACTTCTCCCAAGATGCCAACCGTTCTAGATTTTTAGGAATTGATGACAGACTTCCTCACGTCCATGCAGCAGAACATCACGAATGGCTTCAGATACATCAGTCCTTTCAATTGCATTTATATAGACTGAGGACCATTAACTTTACTTTTAGTCGGAATTTTAAATCGTTCATCGGCATGAATACCAGCATCTTCCACTACTTCATCAGTTTACCATACAGCTCTGTCTGCTCTCTATCATTTTTATACATCCCTCGGAGGCACTGGGTAAATAAAAGGAAATGAGTGATCGTTATTATATGGATAACAATAAATATTAAAAAACCATTTCTGCTTACCATACACCTTAAAAGTAGCTTCCAGTACTTGGTGTTTATTATCAGGTTCATATCTTGCCAACCTTGTATTTGGACCCATACCCATTCTCCAGTATGAGTCATGATCGAATTATAGGACTGACTGCTTCACCTGTAATAAGTACTATAGGAAATAAAAAAAAGTAAAATGCAATAATTAATAAGATAAAAAAAGTATATCTAAGTGATAAATATATATCTTACAGGTTTTTAAAACAATGAATAGAGCGACGGTTGTCAGCAGGTGTAAGAAATTGGTAATTACTGAGCCTTCCACATCTCCAATATCAAACCCAGTAATAGTATTCATCCTAGTAAATCAAGTCATGCTAAGTCACATGATTGAATATGACTTACTTAGTATCAATACTAAGGATCTTTAGGTCCCATAGTGTGGTACTTGTGAATATCACTTGGGTTATTGTAAGCTCTATGATTGAAGATGATTCCATCCGTTCGACACTCAGCACAACTAGGTCCAATAACTTCAGGACGTGTTGAGATTTTTTAAATCCAGTTTTAAATTTCCAGATACTTGAAGCATCTTAACAAAAGAGAAAACACATACAAAATAATATAGACACCAATTTTAAAGTATTTAATATATCATATAAGAGCTTGACAAATAAATATGTCACTGTATGAAATATTGGACATTTAAGTGTATTCAAATTATGGAGTATTTTAATTATAAGGAGAGTAAACATTCCATGAAAAGGTCAAGTAACATTCAAGCATGAATACCAAGTACCCCCATATTAGAAAGCGTTTTTTCCAGGGAATGGAAGACTTTCTAACATAAATCGATTTGTTGAACTAAAACCATAAAACATTTTGATAACGAATCAATTGAGATATGTTCCTTCAGGTTTTAGATATCTCTAATATGTTGCATCACTTCGTGAGTTTTTATAGATAGCTGGATACCTCTTGGGTGAACCAAGTAATCAGAAACCCCTCCCCTCAAACAAATAACTCACAGTTTTGGAGAAAGACCATAAAAATCCATCAAGTGCCTTAAAAAGAACTTTTCAATCAATTTGGCTAATAAGAAGTTAAATGTAAGTAATCAACCCCCATATTTAACAAAACACAAGACAATGTAACAAAAAACTACAAACTTAAAGGACACAATGAAAAGGCACAATTAAATATAAAATAAATCAAATTATAATAATTGGTGGGATCAATTCAGCTATTACCTTTTAGGGAAAATCCCTAAGCAATCTTATATGAATTTCATAAGGTAACACAGCATGTCTAAAGTTACTGAAACATGATTATTATTTTGGTATGGTAAATTTAAGAGGAAAGGGTTCTCTCTGTTATAGCTTTAAGTAACCCACAAACACCTAACTCCTATAAAAGGCTAAGACACATTCTGTGGTAATTTCCCCAGCTAGTTTTACAACAAGTCATAACACTAAATTTGCCTTGTGTCATTACCAAGACATACTTTTACTAAAATCACCTCCAAATAAGGCAAGGATTTGAGTTTTTTTGTAAGGTACAAGGTCACAATAATATAAACAAGGACTGTCCCTTAGGTTCAAAAGCATTTAAAAAAAAACAATTCTGATATTCCAATTGTCTTGTACAATCACAAATTTTATACTGTATTGCAGCATATTTTTAAAATACCTTGTGACAGCTGACTTAAAACGCCACCCTTGTTTTAT
>NW_024534522.1:0-36052 GCF_016097555.1 Gigantopelta aegis
AACACAGACAATGTTTTTAGCTAACTACTTTGTTTCACGCATAAAATCAGTTTTAAAACAATTAAAAAAAATTTTTTGCAAATAAATCTTTTAATAAATAATATAGTTTTAGGTGCTATGAAATTAGTATGAATAAATTTATTAAGGTATTCTGTTTTATTCATTCTCGCCACACCCAATCACAATGAATGGGTGTGCGTGGCTTAGGATATAATATATATATTGAGTGGTGAATCATTTATTAGTAATGATCATTACTTGATCGCCAGCTTTTACAATATGGAGTATAATAAGTGGTATTTTTGGGAATTATCGCTTTTGCTTGGATGGATTGGGACGTTGTATACCACTGTTTCTTGGTTATAATAGTTTTTTGTCAACTTTTGGTTGTTTGCATCTGTCTAGAGAATAAAAGGAAGAAAGACAAGGTATAGTAACACCCTTACTTATCATTATTATTTATTTAACTATATTGGTTATGAATTAATGTGCATATAAAAGATAACATATACATTCTTTAGCAAAAACAATGTATGGATAGATTGTCTAAACAGCCAATTCAGAATGAGACCCCCAAGCCAAGCTCAATTTAGATGCAACAGATTTTTTTAAACCAACTCCACAAATAAGACATCTACCCCGTCTTCGTTGAGAGCATGACCTTCAATGACAAGGTCGGAAGTACAAAGATGACTTTTGTGTGCCTAATAATTATTACAGAGAGATAAATACATAATTCATAACTTCATTATGTTTTACTTACTAACTCAAAGCCAAGTAGGCTTGAGTTAGTATAGTATCAAACCCCACAGGTTTCACAAAGGAAAGAATGGGTATGTACTACATGTAATGTAGCATAAAGTAAAAACTCCTTTGGTAAATCCCATATAAGGAAGCGTAAAATTATCATGGTGCATAATTTTAAGCGTACTTAAGTAAGCAAAATGCTTTTAATCAATAACTGTTTAAGATTATACTCATATAACAATACAACTATATGCACACTTAATTCCTTATTGTGAAGCTACCTTCTACAGATAAAACAAAACTACATGATTTGTCAACCGTTTTTTTAATTTCAATATCAGATTTATAATTCTGTCTGGTACTAAAAGGTGGCCAACATTCTTTGGGATATCTCATGCATTTGCTTTTGTCTTGGTTTATTTATTCCTTTATTGTTTTGCGCATTATATAAACTCAAACCAATATATTAAACTAAGATGGTGAACCTTTTTCTTAAAAACCCTCTTATATATTCATGCTAAGAATTATATGCTATGATTTCACTATTGTTCCATAATGGTTTTGTATAAACCATCTAATCTTAAATGACAATTTATAATATATACTTGTGGTAGCTGTAAATATACTTATTGACACTGAAACATCAACCACTGTATTGTATGAATTTATAATTTGCTAAATTAACTATTAATTGTATTTGAAATAGTTGTCTCAACATATAAGCTTGAGCTTAAATGATATGATACATAGTAAACCCATTTTAATGTATGCATTTCATGTCCATATGTAACAACAACTTAAAGTGTCTTCACTTTGGGCGTAAGTCAGCATGGGGCAAAGAATACTTTAGATGACATATTTCTTGCTTTGGGTTATACAACTGAGGCCAAGAATAGTTCAGAAGACAGAAACATGAATCAAATGAACAAAAAACCACCGTTACACTATTATTTACCCATCCCTCATAACTGCATACCCAACACTCATCCCACTTGAGAAGTAAAGCTCAACGAAGTCACTTTTCACTTTGGGTGTAAGTCTGGGTCCAAAAATAGTTCAAATGACATATTTCCTTACTTTTACATTCCTAAGATATTCTAGTCATTACAATTGAATAATAAATAATAGACTAACAAGTATTCATAGTTTGGACAACATTGTCCATATGTCCATATATGGACAAAATAGCATGCAATTATTCTATGCAATTAAAATTCCATAATAGTCAAAAACAATATTTTGTTATGCAGACGTATATTATCCATCTGTATTAGTAGAATAGTGCTAAATAGTATGTACTTTCAATGCTAGAAGTAAGTTCATGTTAGTCTTAATCCAGACGTACACAGTAAAAAGTGATGGGTAGAATACACAAACTTTTGGGTCAAACAACTGCAACTCATGTAAAACCCGTGTCTTGGGTTAAAATAACCCAATGAAAAATAATAGTTAAAGCAACTGTCAAATGTACTTGTGATTATAACCCATACCTATAGCTAAAGTACACATTTGATATAAGTAGTTGAGGTAACAATTGCTGTTATTTTAACTTCGTGCACGGTGGTTACTGTAACAACTAGTAGGTTTGATTCTAAACATATGTTTGCAGTTACCATAATAACGAAAAAACAAAAAAAATAGGTTGTTATAACTAATATTGTTAATGTATATCATTGGTGGTGACATGCTTTTTTTTTTTGGTTTCATCATGTAAGTACTTTAGTTTGATAGCCACACTGAAAAAGCATGTTGTCATTTTAACTAAGGGTCTTCATTACCTGCAGTTACATCAATATGATGGTAAGCCCAATTCCAATGTTGCTACAAGGCCCCAATACTGTGTAACTCAATAAGCATGAAGCAAGTAGTTACATCTACAACCACATGGTTGTGTACCTCCACACTTTGCTATAGTAGTTGAATCATGCTTGGCTTGACGATTGATAGCCTACAGATGGACACTAAGTTACGTTAAGTTTAAATATATTTATCTCTTCCTCATAATTTTCCGTTATTGAGACATAAATACAAAGACTACTTTTTGCTTTGTTGGCTTTCACATATTAATTTTAGACCAGACTTTGGCTTCGTGGTAATTCAACACAACTTGGATGACTTTCTAGTAATGAGAACAACAGTTGAAAATGACACAATCCTATTTTAAGTGCTTATTAGGCCTATGTCATTCTATTTCTTCACGCCAGTCATTTAATGTCTGATTTATTCACTATAATGTTTATCAGGTCATAAACTAACAGATGGTGTGACTTATATTTATCTAAAACACTTATCCTAAAACACTAAACTAATATTGTTTTTTCTCCCCGTTTACCAATTTGTTTTAATAACAGATTACATTGTTATTTTTGGTTGTTAACTACCTAACCTAGTTATTAGAACAGTCAGTCAATCACGGTAGCTTCAATTCAACTTAGTACATAACCACCATTTAGATTAAAGTTACCCAGGAGTGTCAATTCCAATTACATTAGGTTAATATTAACCCAATTGTATTGTAGTGATCAACCATTGGGGGTAGTTTTAAACTTGTATTTTTTGCTGTGTAGTCCATACATAACTCATATGTTTAAATACAAACTTGCACTTTTGTGTCGCAAACAAGGAATTTAGTACATGAGTTGGTATGAAACTGGAGGGTGTTCAAACGAATATCACAATTGATATATCCTAAGACAAAGATCTAAAAACCTTACAGTGTTATTCTGGTGTTAACGTAGTTAAGTAACAGTCAGGTCAACATGTAGCTTCAACCAACTTAGTTACATTAAGAGTACTTTTGGCTTCTCGTGGGTTTTTCACATATTAATTTAGAGGCAGACCTTGGCTTCGTGGTAATTCCAGATATGGGCTCACATCAACTTGATGAGATTCTGGTAATGAGGACCAACAGTTGAAATGACACAATTCTATTTTTTAAGTGCATTATTATGCCTAGTCATTCCTGTTTCTTCACGTTACCCAGTCATTAAATATTCTGATTTATTGTCACTATATGTTTGATCATGGTCATAAAATAAAATAACAGATGGTTTGACATTAATATTTATCTAAAACACTATCTAAAACACTAAACTTAATATGTTTTTTTGCTCCCTTTTAACCAATTTGTTTTAATAAACAGATTACATTGTTATTTTGGTGGTGAAACTACCTAACCTAGTTATAGTAACAGTCAGTCAACACGGTAGCTTCAATCAATTAGATTACATTAACCATTTTAGTTAAAGTTTACCCAGGCAGGGTGTCAATTCAATTACATGTAGTTAATATAACCAAATTGTATTGTAGTTGATACAACCATTGCGGGTAGTTTTAACTTTGTTATTTTTTGCTGTGTACATACAAAGATATGTTTGATTACAATCTATTTTTGTGTCGCAAACAAGGCAATTAGTACAGGAGTTGGTATGAAACTGGATGTTCAAAACGAATAGCACAATAATATCCTAAGACAAAGAATCTTAAACCTAGTAATATATAAATAAATATTTTTCCTACATTTATAACGAGGCATATCATATATATCATCTACTTAATTTGCCTTCAATTTGTAAATTATTGGTTGAAATCCATTAGACAGCTGCAGCAAATGTTACAATTAAGACAGAAGATTTAATGAGCCAAAACCATAGGTTACATATTAATTTCCCATCCCCCATAACTGTCATACCAATAGTCATCCCACCTGGAGAAACAAACTTGAAACTCAAATTATTTTTCACTTTGGCTGTAAATCCTGGGCCAAGAATAGTTTCAGTTGACATATTTCCTTGCTTATATGATTCCTAACATATATGATTTATATGATTGTTTTTCTTTACAAGTGATCACATATTAATATAGGTTTATAGGTAATAATAAATAAAAAGAGTTATAAGTATTCATAGTTAGACAAAATGTCCATATATGGATGTTCTTAAATGAAAAGCAATACCAGTTATTTTTTTTATTAAAATTCCATAGTACTCAAAACAATATTTTGTTGAGTATAGGGTATTATTACTAACATATACTCCATGCAAACTGTATAATATCATCAACATGTATATAATTACATTCATTCTTATATTATTATATTGCTTTAGTAATCTAATTAGCTATACAGCTAGGTAAAGTGGGACAGCAATGTATATGGTATGTACTTCAGCTATTGAAATGCATGTCTTACCATAGATCAGGAAAAGTTTCATCCAAAGTTTGAACATTGTATGATGTATGAATTTAAACACACTAACATTATTACACATTGAAATGTGACCTGATTTGCCAAAAAGGGACCACTTATGTCAGCACATTTGTGACCTGATTTGTGAAACAACTACTGTTAAAATCATCTCAACATATCAGTTTGGATACATACAGTTGCTGCTATATATCATAACTATTTCTACTATGCATGCAAACTGTTTTTTTTTGGTATGCTTCTTTTACAAATCAGGTCACAAATGTTGTTGACAGAAGTGTCCCTTTTTTCAAATCGGCCCAAATCAGCACACAATATTTACAGTATGTAATGCAGTGTCACTCGTGGTGTTGAAAATGTAGAGAGTCTAGATATGACGGAGATGGAGTTTTGAGATATTTAAATTTACATATGGACTGCCAGATCCAAAAGGTTTTTCTGTCATTTCCATACCAGCCATAGGGATGTGCTTTGACAAATGAAGAAGTTAGGAAGGCCATAGAAAAAGCATGTTGAAATCAGCGAAATGTGTACCTTATCAGCTGTACAGTTCAGACATAGGAGCTAAAATTGGCAAATACGCTAGTGAATGGTATTGTTGTAGCCTTGGAGTTTCTTTCTTGAAATATAATTGTATATGATACTTTCGAATAAAATAATCGCCATCCGTACTCTTTATAGTGTTGCACACAGGCAAAATATTAGGGGTAATAATTTAAGTACTTGCCTCTTGTATTCAAAAAATTTAAAATGGTATTTTTTACGTGAAACTTTTGTAATGCCAAAGTTTCCCATGTGTGTGTGTCTCCACTTTTATAAAGTATATGTATTATTATTAGTATTTAGAATTATGCCTATAGTTTAATTCAATAAATGAAAAATAGTTAGCATATTTGACACATGTCACATCAGTATTTTACAAGATTATTCAGCTATACTACATGATGAAGTACCTATATCTTATTATGCTGTGCAAATAGGACAACATTATAACATGTATATCTAATAATTCATGTACTAAATTTAATGTTATTAAAAATTGGGAAATTTTGAATACGAAACTAACAAAACTTCCCTATTTTGCCGTGTATCCAAAAGAAAGTATTTCATCTGTAGATATCAATGAAACATTCATGTGTTTACTTTTCAAAACTTAATTTTGTTTAACGTATAGGGGCTCAAATTACTTGATGGTAGTAAAAAAGGGGATATTAACATTGTTAAAGAATGTCTGAATTGTGGAGCGACGTCAACTTTACTGACCTTGTAAGTAAATGTCACAATAATTTTACAGTCTTTCCTCCGATATTTTTAACCGCTGCAATTTCTCAACATGTGTGTAGTATTTCTTATTCCAAACAAACAGAATGATGTTTCAGCATTACATTATGCAGCTAAAAATAGGTGTCCACAGCTTGTGACTTATCTAATAGAAAAGGTGCAAAGAAAAGAGACCACTGATAGGGTATAATTATATAATATATAACTTTTTTGTCTGTATAATATACGTATTTTTTAGGATTAATGATTGTATATGTTTTATAACACAAATCATAATGCTGCCATGTCACATAATGTTATTTTAGATTTTAAATGTTATTATTATTGAAGACAATCTTTAACTGTGTCACACTGTACTTTTGGTATTCTCCACAGTATTGTAGGAAGCCTCTGCACTGGGCAACTCTCAATCAGCATATGAGTGTTGTGTCAGTTTTAAACTGAAGCTAAAGTTGATGTCAACTGTAAAGACCTTGTAAGTTTTTATTACAGTATTTCACATGTTTCCTTTCATATTTTTATTTTTTTTAGTACTCCAAAGGACCTTTACATTATGCAACTGCTAATGCAGATTACCAATTATTGGCTTTATTGATTGAAAATGAGGCAAATGTCAACCTTATAGATGGGGGTGAGCTATTTAATTATGTTAACATGTCTTACAGCCAGTTCAAATCAACAAACGTTTGTGATAGAAAATAAATTTTTGTTGTTATTTTTATTTTTTAACAATATATTTTAGTATCTTTTATTTCATAATTATGACATTTCTAAGTATAATATTAGTTAGATATTCAACATGACAATAAAGAATGCTATTATATCAAAGCAATAGATAATTTTTTTTACGTGTATTTTTTATAATAGGATGGAAATACTCTTTGCATATTGCTACTTTCTAAAGGGTATATAAAGGCAGTTTCTATCCTTCTAAAAAATAAAGCTAACATTGATGCTCAAAACATTGTAAGTATGTTAAATCTTTTTTTTATTTTTCCATCATTTTTGGGTTTATTGTCAATTTGTCCGCATGTCAATATTATAGAAAGTACTTTTTATTATACAGTGACGTCTTAATTTACAAAATGGTTATTTAGTTATGGGCAGACATAAACATTGTAATAATGAATTTACAATGTAAATATTAAGGATTATGGTTTAGGTTTTGGCCAAGAGTTCAGTATTAATTTCCTATTAATGTGATAATGTTATCCTGTTAGTCACATATACACATAAATATACATACATTTTACTTTTAAAAGTCATTTAAATTGCATGAAACAGAATGAGAGGTTGGTTTTTAACAGGAACGTTTGTTGTTGTATCTGGGGTTCATTTATGTTAAATGAACCTAACCAAAGAGGAAACTATAAAAATTATCCACCAATGATTTACTATTTTCTTTACAAATTGTCTAATTAAAACTTTTGACGTCAAATGTATAGACCTATGAATGGTATAAAATATCATAACTATAATACAGACTAGTCTACTAATATAGCTCTGTTTAAGTTATGTTTTTATAACATTTCTATAATAATAATAATAATAATATGCGTGTCACATATATTGTCATGATTGATCATCTCAACTAGAGGCTGGCTTATCACAGTGTCAATGTTCAATGTTATTTTGTCTTGATTGTAGCAGATCTAAGTCATTCTTCTTTATTGTTTGTATTAGCTACAATGTCATTCCTTTAAGTAATGTTTCTTAACCAAGTGTGCCAATATCTCATGTGTATTCTAATCTGGTATAATTTCATAGCTATAGATAAACACATTTTTATAATGGCCCTGTGGCTACTGCTATATTACAAATGTTGGCATTGATTATATTTTAATCTTTGCTTCAGATTTGCTATAACTTGGAGGCAAAATTGTATATCTATAGTAAAATTCATTGCAAAAATTGTATAATTTAAAATTTATTGCAAGATACTTTTTTTCTAAAATGTAAAGTTCTCAGGTTTATAAAAATGTTTAGATAAGTTTGAATGTGTAATTAAAATCTGTCACTCCTCACTTCAAAGCACATTGCTATGACTATCTAGAGTCACTCATAAGTTTTATTGTGTCCATGGTACATACATAAATAAAAATAGAATATTGAAATAATAGCAATGGTAGTAATGACAATATTCTAAAGTCAATAATTCTATCATACCTATGTAGATGGGTGAAACTGCACTTCATATAGCTGCTGGAAAAGGACACCCAAACCACACTCACTGTGCTATTGAAGTACAATCCAAAGTTGGATGTTCCTGACATAGTAAGAGTAACACAAACAACAACTTTACCCAATTCATTGTTGATATAATAGAATGGGTACACACCTATATTGAGAGCAAAAGACCAGGGTTATCTTAATGCCTTTGTTTCTTTTATATAAAACAGGAGCTAACTTCTCCATGATAAAGGTTTGTAGTAAAGAAATAATTCATGATTATTAAAATAATATTTGTGCATGCTATTACTATTTAAATTGATAATTGAATGTCAATATATATATATATATATATAATTTAGCATATAATATATCTGAATATACAATAGTCAAAAATTTGTGTTAATGGTTTTTATTTACTTGATCACACAGTAAAAAAATTAATGCTACGGTTAAGAAAGTGTAAGAAGAAAAAGTAACTCAACTTTTAGTTGGTTTCTGACCTTGATCAATAGAATTTACAGATGATGGCAATTTTTGTATGCTATTTGTTATTGCATGTAATGATCGTAATAATGAATTAAAAATTAAATAGCTGCTCTTTATTTGAATTAGTATCATACAGATTTATTTGTTCTATGTGATACTATTCACTAATTCTTTTAGCTTATATCCATAACAAAAAACAAGTTGCAGAAATATTTGTTGAATATTATGTTAGCCCATTTAAAAACTAAAAGGGCCAGTTTATTTATAAGATGTCAAACTTTTTTAAAAATTTAGCTAAGTAATTAGTACAGAAACACACTCATATACTAAATATAATGAATATAAGCATCCTAAAATATTCATAATTGATAATATATAACCTAGGAGCTTAAATGCTTAGTTCCTTTGCAAACAATATAGCAACAACTTTATAGAGATTCATGACATGCTTTATCCATTCTGTCATTGCTGATGTATACATAATCGTTATAAACAAACCAACCTGAGATTTTAAAAGACTAATGCTCTTTTATGGTGCAATATAGTAGCATGTCAGTATGATTCATAATTTCAATGTAACACAATTCATCAAGTTATTTATTTGCTAAATAAACAAAAAAACTTGAAATTTTTGTATAAGATACATGTTGTATCACCCTTGGCCTAATACTCTTTTAAAAATTCCCAGAAAAAATTTAAAAAAGAATTAAATTGGCAGTTTTGTATAACATGTTTAGACTACTGAACCATGATTAACATAACATATAATATATATTTTGTCTTTCCTTAATAAAAAAGTTAAATATATGACATTTTGAATTTAAAACCCCCCAAAATTTCCTTGATTCCATCCAATAAAACTATGACACTTGTAGATCTTTTACATACATTTTACAAGTGCATAGATGATTTTGGTAACCACTTTTTTTTCTATCAGAAGAAAGGTCTACCTTTTGCTTTAAAATGGAAGAAATTGAATTATCTCTGGATAGCATTAGTCTAGGAACTAATATCAACTGTATGGAAATGCTCAAACTAATTGATGGTATTCAAAGAGGGGATATTAACACAGTTAAAGACTTCTTAACTGTGGAGCAGACATCAACTTTGCTGACCCTGTAAGCTAGTAAAAGTCACTATAATTTAAGAGTCTCTTTCCTCAATATTTTCGAACACTTCATTTATGTCAAAATGATCATTACTTCTTATTCCCATGAACAGTTTGGCCCTATCACATTACATTATGCTGCTAAAAATGGACATGAACAACTAGTGACTTTTCTATTGGAGAATGGTGCATTCAAGGAGATCACTGGCAGGGTATGATCTTTATGATATATAATTCTCTTTTGAGTTAGACTATTTTCACACATATCTTTTTTAATGATTAATTACAACTTGAATATATATCTACACATAGTTCTATCCGAAGTTGTGCTATCATTTCATATATACACACACACAACACAGATATATACATATATATATATATATATATATATATATATATATATCTATATATTATTATTATTTTAGTTTTTTTAACATAATTATCATTGAAAAAAAATCTTAAAATGAGGCACATTGTCACTTCTATATACTCTATAGTATACAGGAAACCATTGCACTGGGCAACTCTAATCAACATATAAGAGTTGTATCCATTTTATTAAAAGCTAAAGTTGATGCCAACTGTAAAGACCTTGTAAGTTATGCTACTAATAATTGTATGCATTCCCTTTCATTCCTACATGTCAGTATTCTAAAGGACCTTTACATTTGCAACTGCTAATGCAGACTACCAATTATTGGCTTTATTGATTGAGTATGAGACAGATATTGATCTTAATGATGGGGTAAGCTAATAAAATTATGAATAATTATTTAAAGGTAGTAACCATTGCAATTAAAGCAAGTTCAAAAACATTTCCAATTACTATTAATTTTGCTGTGACAGAAAGAATGTTCTTATTTTTACTTTTTTGGTACCATTCTATTAATTCTAAGTAGGTATGTATACAACTTAATAAAAGAAAATGTTATTGTATAAACAAGTAACAATTAATGGATAATTAATAATAATCAATAATATCATTAATATTTTGTATTCTTTACATAATCAATGTCTTTTTAAAGGATGGAAAATACTTCTTTGCATATTGCTACTTCTAAAGGCTATACAAAGCAGTTTCTATTCTTCTAAACAATAGAGCAATGTTGATGCTCAAAACAATGTAAGTGTAATAAGTCTTTTTTAGCTTTTATAATATTAGAGGGGTTTGCGAATTTTTGCATTATATATTGATAAAAAATAGATTTGGATTTAAACAATGACACTTTACTGTAAGTAGTTGTGACCAGCTAACATAATAAAAATGTATAAATAAATTTGCAATGCAATAGGGAAAGGATTCAGTAATAATTTCATATTACAGTCTGGTGTTACATAAGGGCTGAAAGGCTGACAGCAGGCTTTTCGACAGTGTCAACATGCGATTGTGATTCAAAATTTATTTATGCTTTTCATACTTGTGATATATAGTTAGAAAGATATTAGGGCTGTCTGTTGAGCCTATTCTAGTCTGTTATGCCGTTTTTATGTTTCAAGGTCATTGTATCTAGGAGCCATCATTGGTAAAACACCTTAATTCCTGCAGAGGTAAAGACAGACTAATATCATTTATTCATATTTCAATTAAGGCAATAATTTTTACTTAGTATATTAATGGAGTACACCAAAAAGTGATTGAGGTCAATGATGATCTTGAAGAGTTGTAAGTATGCTAAACCATTTTTAAAAACTTACTTTCATATTATAATAATATCGAATGAGCTTTTTATGCAGAGGAAAGACATTCTTAGAGACTGTATATTTACTTTCATATCCCAAAAGTGACAAGCTTGCTATGCCATTTTAAGGATTGTGCTTAGCTAGCTATAACTAGATATTTTTACCTGGAATAATTGAACAGCTATCTCAAAACATTAGTTAAATGGGACTGTGTTAGTTCATACTAATAATGTTGAGATAGCTAGTACATTTATCTCAAATATCTTTGATCAAAAAAAATTGTTACAGCTATGTTTGTAATAAACAACAATCTAAAAGGCTATGAGACTTTTAAAAAATAAATTGAAATGATTAGAAAAACCTGGGAAATCCCTTTCAAATGTACTGCTTTTTATAGCCTAGTATCATTATAAACTCAATTTACATATCCAAATTGAAAGTAGCAATTTAATAATAATAATGCTAATTATGAATATAGTGTCTCAAAATCATAATTGTATCATATTATGCAGATGGGGTGAAACTGCTCTTCATATTGCTGCTAGAAAAGGTGACTTTGCAACACTTCACTGTTTGCTACTGATGTATGATCCAAAGTTAGAGGTTGGATATAGTAAGATTAATATTGATAATAACTTTACCTACTCATTCTTGATATAATAGATGGGGTTACACAGCTATATTAAGAGCAAAAGACTGTGGTCATACTACTTCATTTCTGCTTTTTATGGCCCCAAGTAAGAGATAACTTTTTTAACTTGTTAATGCTTAAAGTAAAAAAAAAATATCATATGATGCCATTTTTATTTTTGAAGTCATCATTGAAAGTGATTTTTGGAAAAGTGATTCTGATATCTCTGTTGTATGTGCTGTATGTATTATAATTTTTCAATAGGAGTGCCATTCTGAACAGACCACTTCGCAGATTATATATTCAAAAATGGAGCATGACAGCTTAAATTTCTAGTTCCCATTTGATAAATGAATAATCACAAGCTTATACAGATGTCTAGACAAGTTTGTATCAGTTCTGCCATTGTCAACAGGTCAATAAGTATTAAAATCTCCAACTTAAGAATTTAAAAAGACTTTGCTCAACAGCCACATGCTAATTATGGAGCCAATAGTGGTACTAGAGTATAAATCCATTTAAAACTCCTCAATCTATATATGTTTTAATCCCACACGAGATTTCATAAAGATAAGATCTTTTACAAATTCCCTAATTGGTGGTTTTATGAATTGGATAAATATTGCATTCACAATGAAGCTTACATGAAGATAAACACATTGTTAACTCTTAATTGTTGTAATGAAACATGAAGAAATAAATCTGAAAATAATCGCAAAAATGCCCCATCTATGGCAATAAATAAATAGATATTGAACCAATATATTTATAAAAGTGTTTGAAATTGGTGCAACGTAAAGCCTGAGTAACAATTACAAACCATTATCTAAGACTACTGCCTAGGACATCTAATGGGTCTTCACCATCAATATGAGTTGTTACTAGTGGTTAAAGGAACTCTGTAATTTCTGCTTTATATTTCTATGATAGATTATGTCACCTATTGTTCTATATGTTATATGATCCATACATATAAAATGTATTCACACTATAGTCCTCACAGCAGGGTTAATGCGTTAGGCAACTTTGTATTTACCCCTCAATTCACTTGGCCAATTCCTTAGGAATCACAATACCTGGCCCTTCCACATTGGGGACATATTAATAATACTACCTGTATTGTAAATCCAGAATTGTTGCGCTATATAACTCTTCATGTTTATTTTTAACAATGAACAATATGACATTATAATAAGAAAAATTAGATTTTACACTAGTAAGACCTTCCTTTTTTTAAAAAAAAAAAATTCCAAATAAAAGATGAAACAGTAAATCTCCACATTGGAACTCATTAATATATATATTATTCATTAACATTTTCCTAATCTGTCAGGAAAAAGATGTGACTGAATATGTTAGCCTAGGAAGCTTATATCAATTATATGGAGGTCATGTCAACATTCCAGTACAGAAAGGTTTATGATAGATGCAGTAAGTTGAAAAAAATAGATATGTGTATGGTTCATGGCATTATACTGAGTGTGTAGGCAAGTGAACGACATATTATATATATATATATATATATATTCTATAGTATGTGCTATACACTTACAAAATGTATCATTTATTCAATCTAGAGGCTAAAACTAATTATTGGTAGTCAAAGAGGGGACATCAGCTCAATTAAAGAGGCTCTTAATTGTGGAGTCAGATATTCAATTTTTGATTCGTGCGTAAATTTCATTATTATTTTACTTTTTTGACTTTTCCTCAGATATTTATAACATTGCACTTTATCAACATGTGTTTATATATTCTTATCCCAATAAACGCGAAGCATGGTCTATCACCATTACATTATGCTGTTAAAAAATGGACATAAAAAAATAGTGCATTTTTACTAAAGTGTGGTGCATTCAAGGAAGATCACTGGCAGGTATGGTATAATAAAAATAAAACTTTTTGTGTACTTTGCAAAACTAAATGTTAGTTGCCATTATACTCAAAACATCTATAATACTGTGATGTCATTAAATATACTTTAGTAATTATTATCATTATAAAAGTGAAATTTGTGGCACATGTGTAACATCTGCATTTATTAGATGTATTAAGAAAGCATTACCATTGGGCAACTCTTAATATGGGTAATGGCGGCAAATGTTGTGTCAATTTTGCTGAAAGCTAAAGTTCATGTCAACTGTTAAAAGATGTTGTAAGGTTATGCTGCTTCCACTGTTTATACTGTATTCCTTTCACATACCCATATTTCAGTATTCCAAAACACCTTTACACTATGCAGCTGCTAATGTAGATTTACATTCTGGCTTTGCTGACTAAGCATGAAGCAGATGCCACCTTATGATCTTGTGAGCTTTTAAATAATGTTATATTGTCTTCTACACATCCAAAATATTAATAACTTAGTTAGAAATTTCAAATATTATTCTCATTGCAGATAATTTTTCACAGTTGAAAATTATATATATATATATATTCACAACATTTAAATTGCTTATTTTTTTCAAATCTAATAGTTATTGACTATTTTCAATAGAATATAAATAATTAATTACTTAAGAAGTAGATAGTGTTATTGGTACAGGAGACATACAATATAGCGACTCATAATAATTAGTAAAATTAACATAATTTGTATTCTTTGCATAATCATTTTATTTTAAAGGATGGAAACATTCTTTTGCATTTGCTACTTCTAAAAGGCTATACAAAGGCATTTCAATTCTTCTAAAACATAAAGCAAACGTTGATGCTCAAACCAATGTAAGTGTATTTGTTTCCTTTTTGTGCATGATATATACAGCATGCTAAGCTGTGATAAAATAGTTTTGGAAGATGTGTTAATTTTGTATATTTATGTAATAGGCTGTTTCTTTTCATTCATACCTATTTTATTATTGATGCAGTTTTTATAAATGACAAATGTAATCAACCAACTTACTTAATAGTTAATTTGCATAGCCTTTGGTGAATAATACGAGACTTTCAGTAAGATGTACTGACTCTGAGTTTAAACCATTCTGTATACTTTTAGGTTTTCACTAGATCCTTATAGCAGTGTAATAAACCTTTAATCTTGATTTTAGAACAATTTTTATAGCTACATTTTTGACCTTAGGTTTTTTCACTATTTTATTACACAATTTCTAATGATATGTACCCCCTAAATTTTATTTCATGACCCAAATGCATTATTTGGAGTATGTAAAAGTAGCTAGCAACCAAAGAAATAGCAATACACCATTGTGTCTAAAAGGATCTGTGTTTCTTTAGCTTTATCACCAAATATGATGCAGACAATATCAACCATGTTTTATAAAATTGGTGCAATAATCATTGATTCTAACTTGTCATTTCCACTTCTTTAATCCTTGCAAAAATGCTCTTTAAAGCAAGCAGTCCAGATATAATCATTGTAGTTTATAGCAAAATGTTCTGCCATTTTCAGTAATAAGGTACCTACAAAATTATTTACAAGCTAAAGGCCACTTATGTAGGTACTCTTTACCTTGTAAACAATTTTTTTGTTGGCACCTAATAAGTAAAAAATAGGCCAAACTTTGCTTTGAATGTGATAATTATTAGATGTCTGAACCTGAGATATGCCTATATTGAAGACACTCCTGTGTTAAAAATTTATGGTAATGGTATACAATTGTGTATAATTAATAATGTCTACCATAATATGGCAATTTCTAATTAAATGCATAATATTATATATATACATATATATATATATATATTATATATATATATATAGATAGTATTTACTAATACCTATAGATCTGAGCCTTATATTTTATATAAAGATTCAATACTGCAAAATAAAGCAAATTCATGTTATATATATATATATTTTAATGATAAGCTATTTTATATGTAGTATGTACAGTATTTACTAGAAAACTGTCATAGTAATGAAAATAACAGAATCATCTCAAAGTCTATTTATATTTTGCTATAATTATTATCATATACATGCAGATGAATGAAACTGTTCTACACATTGCTGCTAAAATCGGAGACACAACAAATACTCACTGAGCTATTGATGTATAATCCAAGTTAAATGTTCTTGACATAGTAAGATTAATACAGACAATACCTTTACCTTACGCATTATTCAAATAATAGATGGGGTACCCCTATATTAGAGCAGAATACTTCAGCAATGCTGATGCCTTTATGCTTTTATATGAAGCAGAAGTAACTTCTCCATAATCAAGGTTTGTACATCATGAATTTTAAATAAGTTCTTGTTTGTTGCATGCTATTTTTAAGTCCTTATCTCAATTGCTTTTGAAGTCTATCCATACAATTTTATTGATTAACGCAATTCACATTCCTCGTGTCCAATGAATCTCCTATACTTTGCTTATGGAAAGTACAACAAAGCTTTTTTCTTGTTGGTCCTATCATATAAAAATGATGTCAAAAGAACGGATGATCATCAGGAGACATTTGACTTTGATTGAGTTTATTAGAAAGTTATGATAATATTTTACCGGCAAGATGAGCACAAAAGACTGAAGTTCAATTGTAATGTACTATTTATATCATGATTATATAGGCTATAGATGATTTATAGGTTTAAAACATAAAGACCATAGGTTTGAGGAGATAGGCTTATAAATAAAACTGACACCAGTAATGTCTATATCGTACACATCTAAGATTGTACTATGTACACTATTTTAAATTCTTTCAGAATAAAAGGCTAGTTCTAGCTTTAAAAAGAGGATCCATTGAAAAAGCTCAAGAATGTCTTAGTCTAGGAGCTGATATTAACATATGGAACAAGCTCAAGAACTATTTATGGTCAGTTTGTTTAAAATATTAATAAAATTTTTTGCATCAATTTGTCTTTTTGTTTAAAGAGAATTCTTTAAATTTTCCATTCAGATATTCTGCAGCCCATGTCTATCTCCTTACTCGTGAGGAGATGAAAGACGTTGTTAATGCTTTCGTGTCACATGTACGTGTATACATATTTTCTAATGATTTCACTCCACAATGTGTCAGGCATTGTATGGACCATGAATACTATGTATAGATGCATACATGCATATATATATATATATATATATGCAGGTACATTTACTTTCATCATTTTATTACTTTGTTGCATGCAATCATAAATTTGGCAAATATAATAAACGCATCCAATCTACTTGATTCTCTGCCTATATTTTCTAGTATAGTCATCCTATTGCTTATACATAAACTTTGTGGCCCTAGTCACTGTTTCATTGTGAGTTCATTATCTTCAAAACAGTTATAGTATTTTTTTTATTAAATTGTTGTTGAAGTTACTTTTTCCCAAACAATAAATGCAAGACACATACATATATAATTTGATATATTACATTGTTACTGTAAAGTTATGTAATAATATATGTTTAATACTATAGCAATCTTAATTTAAATTTGAAAGCTTTTTAGTTGAGCATAATAATTTATGCACACGATTGTAATAATTATTTACATTTACATAATTATTACCTTTTTAGTTAAACATAATATAGCACTAATAGCAATACCATAATAATGATTTCAATTTAATTACTCCTATTTTTTTTACTGAATATATTATACTGTATAGTTAGTCACTACTTGTAATAAGTATTATAATTCTTACCTTGCTAAAGAATACTATCACATGTAAATTGCTGTTTTGTAGTTTTATTTGTGCATTCCTTTAACAATAATTGAGTAACACTGTTTCATATACAACATGTAATTCTAGTACTGCATGCATTCTTCTGATGTGTGACAGTACTTCTACTTTGTTATTACTCTTGTTATCTCTATTTCATAATATGTAGTTCTTAGACTATTGATTTTGGCTTATAACATTTTAATGTTATTCTCTTCTTTTTATTTTAATAGCACCCCTACACGCATTACATTATGCTGCATGTTTAAGGAATAGAAAAGTTGTGACATTTTTTTAATGAAACATAAAGCCAGGGTTGATCTGCGAAACAATAGATGTAAGTTTCCTTCTATAATATAGAGTTTATGATATGATTCTGTTAATGCAATTTAGCTTCTATTTCCTTTTTAAATCATAGTTATTATTAATGCTAAAAGAGTAATAAATTAATTATGAAAAATTATGATTTTTTGGTTTGCTTTGATATAATTGGTATATATGCATAATTCTTGATATACTTAGTAATATAGTAAAATATCTTAGAATTTACACATTATTTCATTTTATAATTGCTCCTAGTGACATGTATTAATTATTCAAAGTAATTTTCTGCATTATTTAATTTTCGCATATTCTTGTCATCACAACTTCCAATGTTCTATTGTGTAGGGTAAGACATCACTTCATTTTGCCTCTTCTAGAAGTGATACTGAAGTTATAAAAATAATCCTAGAACACTTATCTCACAATGAGGCAATTAAATTTGTAAGTGAAGCATTATGACTTTTTTAATGCATTTTTCATATTCCAGTAAGCAATGACCAGTTGAATCTACAAAAAATCTTTTCACATTGCTGTGCTTGAAATATCAGAGTTATCGTTTCTATTTAGAGCTGATTTTTTGTATGCAAATACCTCTTTAGTAAAATGTATTGTTATATGAATTATTGATAGTATATATCCACTAAAATTTAATCTAATGCTACAAAATTTGTGTGAAATTTACATGTAGATAGTCAGCAAAAGTTTTTTTCGGATATAAAATCGTACCTTTAAGTATCTGATTCATTTACTTTAATAGCAAACCTTAAGTATAAATTGTATAACTACTACATTTAACTTTTTTTTCTTAGGTTAATTATCAAGACAGTCAAGGTAATACAACTCTGCACAATGCTTGTTCAAATGGTTCTTTAGAGCTTATTCGTTACTTGCTTCAAACTGGCTTGTAAGACCTCTGTTAAAAATAATCTTGGATACACTGCTATTCAATGGTTCCACCTGACCATCCCAACCAATATGACATTATAATGCTTTTTGACCCATTTCAGCAAGGAATAGATCAATGTCCTATTGATTCTATACTAAATTGTTCAGTGTGGAAAGTCTTCTGTTGGCAAAGCTCTCTTACTCAAGTTATTTTTGAAACGATCCACCAAATCAAAAGATGAACATTTACACAAAAATGATATAGTTACAGAAGTTTACACCTAAAACAGCAGGCATTATTCCTCATGAAATCCAGAGTCATGAAAATTGGTAATGTTATCCTCCATGATTTTTGCTGGTCATCCTGAATATTACAATAGCCATTCTGCAGTTCTTGAAAGTCTAATGTTACGTTCTCCTGGTGGCTTCATTCTTATTGTGGATTTTGCGAGATGATCGTGAAAAATTAAACGAGATCTTTACTTTTGGATTAATTTTATCGAAAATGTTGAGCTGTCGAATAGAAAAAAAATCAGAGCTACTTGTGGTTGGAAGTCATCCTGATCTCCTTAATCCAGATAGTGTATCAACATATCACCTTACATTGATTCCATTTATCAGCGGAAATCTTAAAAAATCAAGAATACCGTGGATTTTTTGCTGTAGATTGTCGTCGTCCTGGACTGTAATGCAATTGATAGGTTTATGAGAAAACCTATCAATGAGTTGGTCAAGCTCTTTTAAACAAGTCTGAAAGCATTAGCTATTATTGCTTTGTTCTTAATGCATTTCTTCATGCAAATTAGATGTGGTTGCCTTAACCTTAGAACAATTGGTTAAAAAATCAAAAAAGAAAATACTGCTTAATGCCATCCACTCATCTGATGTGACAGATTTATTGTCCACTCTTAGTGATAAAGGGTTGATTCTATTTATTAATAATATGAACAAGCAATTGGGTAATCATAAGAAAAGCACTCTTTTAAGTGAAGTTAATGGCATTTTATTGCTCCTAAATCTATTGAACAAGTCCATAAGAATATAGGCAAGTAACACTGGAGTTGTCCACTTTCTGCTCTTAAAGAAGTGTTTCCAGCTTACGATGCAGATATGATTGTGAATTTTTATTGAGTCTTGAATTTTGCCATGTTGTGTGATTCGGGTGTTGTTTGGAAATGATTCAGACCAATGTAGCTTCACCTGCCTCAATTTCAGAAAAGCTTCTATTCTTTTCTTCTCTTTTTCTTGAAGATCGACCCGAAAGTATACAAATCAGTGAAGGTTATGGTTGGGGTCTTTTTTTTCCCAGACCTAATCAGTTTCTTTCTTCACGTTTTGTGAGCCTTCTTCTTCTTCATTTAGCTTATACTCTTGCCTTAGAAATCGTGGCATTGGCCAACTGAAGTCTAGCAATCAGTTTACAGCATTGGCAGTGTCCCTGCGACATATGGAGAAATGGTATTCGCTGGATGAAAAGGTGTGTTGAAGTAGTTGTGCACGTTTCAGAGCATAATCCGATATGTGTAACAGTTTTAGTGTCTGAAGGTGATCCAGTACTGTGGCAATGAAATTCGTAGCTCTTCTTATTAAAGAAATTGTAGCATTACGTGAGGAACTTTGCCCAGCATGCTATGTTGAAGAGTGCATATTTCACCAAGTCTATTAAAACTGCTCTTACTAGCAATATTGCCAGCTGTAAGTGTTTTGTCCTATTCAAGACGTGGCAAATGATATAATTACTCGGGATGAAAATGTGTATCATAATAAAGGGCAAGCAGTAGATGTAAGAGCTATTTGTCGGGCATGTGAGCCTTATTGCGCCATTTTCCCTTTGCTGATATGTGCATTGTTTGACAATAAATGGCAAATAAATTTTTCTTTCACACAGATGTTGAGAACATGTGATAAAAAGTCTGCACTACACTAAAGCTAAACAATATGCTTACCAAAATGTAAAACTTATCAGTCCCTGAGAAAGCAACTGAACAAATTTAGCATCTTTGCTGGGACAGAATCCTTTAGTAAGTTTTCTAATTATTATTTAATATTTTATGCTAATGTTATCAATTGTTAGACTCTTGCTGGTACTAACTGAAGATGACATTAGGAAGTATTCCGAAACAACTTATGGGAATATTAAACTTTGTAACTAAGGTAATTTTATTAAGCTACCTACTTTTCCATGTATTCAAGATAACAGTTATATAACTAAATTTTATGACTAGATGTAACATTTATGTTATATTCATATATCTATGTGTTATAATAATACTTATATATCATATTATATACTATTAATGGGTACTATATTTTGAGTTGTATATATATTTATGCATTAAAATTACATACTTTGTTGCTTAATTTGATTAGGAACAAATGATCTCATTCTGCCATATTGGGGAAGCGTCCTGTTAAACGTGACATCCTTGTACTATTAGCAAATATTGAATATCTATGGCATGAAATGGTGAAGCGCTTGAGCTGAAGTTTGGAAGTCTCCAAACCATCTTTTATAGTCCTTATTCCAACTCAACAAAGTTATCGTTAGTCATCCAGGAGAGGATGGATTCTCAGAAAACTTCAGATGTAACGTTGGTCTACAATAATTGTTTTAAGCTGTTGTTGAGTGTCCTATTGGCGAAGCAGAGTTTCACTAGGGTGAAAAAATGCTGGTAGGGCTCTATTGGTGCAAACCAGACGTAACAAAGTCAATACTTAAGCGTTATGATTTTCACAAAACGGAAATGTGTTGGCATTTTATCTCTTCAGCTTAATTGTTCAATGCTATTTTAAACTTTTTTAAGTCCCTTTTTTATTTAAAAAAATCCTGTTGACTATATATTTGCTAACATTTCTTTGTACACATTGTTTGAGAGACATAACTTTTTATCCCTTATTTTGCAAAACATTTTGGTCGGGTCAAAACAAAGGGATATCGTTCTGATTGAGGAGAACACATCAAAGGTCATATACGTCGGGACGTCATCTTTAATGAGTCTGATTTTCAAATGTGACTCAACTACAGTAAAGTTAATGAGGGAGTAACAGTCATTGACCATGAGAAAGGTGGGGTACCTGAAGAAGAGAGGAGCCAATGGAACAACTACAACCTGAAGAACCAGAGAATGAAGAAGAGATCAACACCAGTATCCTAGGAGACAGAAAATCGCACCAATCAGGTATGGAATTGATGGAGTAGGTAGATACTGCTTTTTAGGTGGAGGTCAAACGGAGGGGAGTGTGCCACAAAGTAGTTTGTGTAAGCATGGAAGGTTGGAAAGTAAATTGTCTAAGAAATGGAAAGAAGCAGCAGATTCAGAGTACAAATCACTGTTGGAGAATGACAATGGGAGCTAGTGGAATTGCCTAGTGGACGGAAGCCAGTTGGATGCAAATGGATATTTAAGACTAAACATGGAAATGATGGGAAAGAGCACTATGAAGCCCGACTTGTGGCAAAAGGATACAATTTAAAAACATGGAGAAGACTACAATGAGACATTTCTCACCTGTAGTTCGCGTATTCATCTGTTCAAGTGGCACTATTAGCATTGCAGTCCAAAAATGGTATGATGATTCACCAGATGGACCAGGTGGACTGCTTTCTAAATGGAACGTTAGATGAAGCAAATGTACATGTAACAGACACCTGGTTATGTTCAGGAAGGAAAAGTAACAATTTGTTTGTAAGCTGAAGAAATCATTTACAGGTCAAAACAGTCACCTAAATGCTGGACACACAGTTTTTCAAGGAACCATGGAGTCTACTAACTCAAAACAATGTACCGCTGACCCTTGCCTCTTCTGGTCAGGAGTGAAGGGACTGACTTAACTATCATTGCAGTATACATTGATGATTCAATAATTACACAAGGAGCACCAGAGAAAAATGAGGTGGATAAGAACAGTCTAGCAAAACACACTTCAAGATGAAATATCTTGGGAAAAACTCCCCCCCCCACTATTGCCTGGGGATTACATTGACTATGACGAAAAGAGGAAGTGTTTGTAGATGCACCCAAGGCAGTATATTCACTCATTGCTGGAAAAACATATGGACTATCTCAAGCAAAACCATCGACAACTCCCAGCTGTATACTAAGTTAAGGATGATGGAGTTAGTAAGTGGTTGAATCCAAATTTTTATCATTCTGATGGTAGGAGGTAGCGGTACTGATTGGCAGTGGCGGGATCGAGCCCTGGTGGTGACTGGCTGTGAGCAGTGGTGTTGCGGTCAAGCATGGGAACTAGCCAAATTTGCAACTCGCGGGCCGACTGAACTCACTTGATAGCAGTAAAACGAATTGTTTCCGTACCCTAAAGGGAACAATCCAACCTTGGATTGAGGTACGGGAGATTCAGCAGAATGATTAGCCAAGGTGGATTCTCAGACACAGAGTTGGGCCAAGGGACTGGATGACCGACATGCTACTACAGGAACCAGTGTGGGGTCAGTCGGTTGAGGAGCTATCACTGGGGGTTCAGCAGACAGCAACAGTTTTCATGTTATCTTATGCTGAACAGAGTATGTGGCACTCAGTACAAGCACACCAAGGAGGCGTATGTTGAGGGGGAGACGGTGTTGTGCAGACATTAAGGGGGTGCAACACCAAAACACCAACTATCATTAAGAGGATAACCAGGAACTATCGTCATTGCAAGAACCAATATCTCATGCTAAGAACCTACACATTGACTCATTTCACTACATGGGTGTGTGAAGTTTTACATGATGAATCATTGAATTAGTGTACTGTGTCCAACTGAACCAGTCTGACAGCATACAAGTGTAACAAAACCTTTCTCACAGATCGGGTTTGAACATTCTTTAATGTGGAGATGGAATCTGAAGGGAATTTACATATCACGTCAATGGGTGGGTGTAAGTGGAACTGGTTGTAATAGTAAATTGACATTTGTCCCGGGATCTTAATTAACTGGTGTTGGGTGAGGATAGTGGGTCAGCATGCGATTGTGTGTGGTGTGTTTGTCTCTCTGACATGTGCACGGGGGTCTTTGGATATGAGCCTTCTCGGGGGGGGGGGGGTGTAACTTGGGTTGTGGGTGTTGTTCTTGTTTGGTCTGTTGTTAAAGTAATGTTCAAGGCAGTGCGATCGTTTTTTGTTGGTTGGGGTGGGGGTGGGTGGTTGGGGTGGGCCGGTAGTGCTAGTGGTGTGTGGTGTTAGTGCTGGGTCAGCGTTCTGGTGGGTTGCATTTTGTATTATATAAATCTGAGACTCACCATATGGTCATGGAGTATTGAACCTTCTGGGTTCTGCAGTAATCCTAAGCAGTTCTGGACATACCGTGGTCCATTTGAAATATCAGTAAGTTATAGGGACTTGTCCATGAAATCAGTCTACGTTGTTGACTATTATCCTCCGCGGTGCGTTTTGTTGCATATTATATGTGGAGGCTGGCAATAACATCTCTACTATGTAGGAGAACTCGATGGGCTGGTGAGTGTAGTTGGTGGTGGTTATGCGTGGTAGGAAATTTTGTGTATTTGGAATTGGTCAGGTTTAGGGTGAGTGTGTCATTTACTTTCTTTATAATTGTGTGGTTTTGGGCGGTATAGGCTCATGTCCGAACTACAGAGTGTATGCAAAATTTCTTGATTGTTTGCAAGTGTGCAACGTGGGGGTGCTAGGAGCTCTTTAAGGGGTAGTATCGTTTAGCTTTGTTCGACTTAAGGTACGAGAACGACACATTGCAGCTGCTCCAATGCCTAAGATTAGTTTACGGAGAACAGCCACATTCACAAGGCCCATCCGACACTTCATCTAAAATGTAGATCCCATTATTGTGGTGACTTAATTAGCACATTTAATAAGTAGTTAAGTTATTGGGCAGATAAAGCTAGCGCAAGCAATAGTCTCGTCGGAGATCATTAAGAAGTTGACATGGGAGAGTAGTGGTGGTTGGTACGATTTGTATAGTGTAGAACTTCCCCCACAAAAAAGTCAGCCCATTAATCACATCTAGAGACAGCACAGACAGAAAAAATACAAATACGAATGGTCAGTGACAAGAGTAGTATCCCTGAGTTATCTGCACCAGATATGGACTACTACAACGAAGGAGTGGTAAGTAGAACATAAAGGAAATTAGCAATGAAAACAGAAACAGCAAGAGCTCTCGGCGAGAATGTATAAGCACATAACAAAAACATTGTAACCAACAACTTTGGGTTATAGAAACCTCCCATGACCATCAGGTTGTATAAAAGGAGGGCGCACGATGATTCGCGCGACGAGACACAACGTCATCGACCCCACAGGAGTTCAGAAAAAAGATTGAAACAAACGCGGGCGCTGAAGTCGGGAAGGCAGGCAGAGACAAAAAGACATAGCACCGGGACTGGAAAGGTCAGAAGGGAACTACCAAAGACCAATGGATCATGCCGAAGGAGATAGGGGATAAGCACGCTGCCGGGCGCGAAAGGAGACCTCCGGACAACGGACGCGGGAGGAATGGGAGCGAATCATAATAAGCAAAACCATGGAGTAAGGACATGATAGATAGGTGGCACTAGCTCGCACTAAATCATTATTGACAGACATCACATACGCTAGAGCACGGCCATTGCCACTGAGCGATACGGGGGACGCGGGGGAATGACTTAACGAATTGGTGGGATCATTAATTACTAAGAACTTCCGCCTCACATGTGTAGTACATTAGCTCATTCCAAGAAGAGGAATCAAGCACGCCGTGTATGTGGACAGTACACATCAGGATTAACCACCCTATGTATAGAGTACAGCGTAACAAGGAATGTATGTGTAATATAACCAGTGGAAACGCCGGGTGTATTTGTTATCAATAAATTATGCTGATTTTCGGTCAGGTTCTCGTGGCAATTCCTTCTAACTAGAGGTGCGTCTAGCCGACCATTGGGAGGCTTACGGAAAGGCTACGAGCACGTCCTCCCGCACGCTAACCAAGACGGTGGGAAACAGCCAACAGTGGAAAAACAATCAAGGTTGAAGGGGAAAAGAACAGGATGAACTCATAGTGTCCACAAGCGCCCAAGAGCGGTGAAAGGGCGGGTACTCTCTAAAGAAGGGTCCAAAAAGCGGGGGACAGGAAGAGCGGCAGCGGTATCAGGATTCCTATATTATTGGGAGTAGCATCTGTTTAGTGGATATAGGGGGATTACTTAAGGACGTAATTTCAGTGAGTGTTATGAATTATCAAAATGAGAAGTGTTGTTCCATCAGGTATTACAAAATCCAAGCTTGCCTAAGGGCTCTCTAATATCAGTCTACTTGATTGGAGGGTAGTACTGTGATGGTCATGGAGGTTGGATGAGAGTGGGTCTTACCTCAACATGAGTGAACCTAATGCTACCTTCCTTCTGTTTTTTCACACAACGACATATATAACATTGATCATGGTGTGTGTGGTCTTCCTACGGTAATTCAGGTGCATCTATTCATACTTTTCTTCTCTAGTCCAAGGCCTCCAATTACAATAAGTGTTTGTCAAGTCAAGAGGGTACAATATCAAGCATCCGATAGCTTTGGTCATGGCAGCACTAACATTGATTCCCTGTGTTATGTTTTGATTGTATGTCTATTACATCTGGTAGTAGTCCCGTACACATATTTGGACATATGCGGTGGTGTTTAACCGTCCTGATAACGTACCCTATCCAAGCGTTTCTTGTCTCATGTATAGTAATAAACTGAACACCTGGATATAAACGCAAACCTTTGTAGGAGATGACTATTCTCTTGAATCCGCCAATCCTCCTTCCTGTAAAGTGGCAGTAAATCTAGATGGCAACCCGTTTTATTAGACATCAATGATACATTGTGGGATGGACACAATGTGATGGAAATGAAGGACCATGTTGTACTAACTCTAAAATGCCATGGTTTTATAAAGACTCTTAATGAGAAGACCAATGAAAATATCGATTAAGGATATGTAGGAATCACGGTTATCCTGATGAAGAATACTCCCCTTGGATATTATTGAGCTTTACATTCGATAATTTCTTCGTGGTTACAACTTGTACACATACATGGTATACACTTGGTACTTGCAGAGACATCATTTGTTGTGTTTAATATATAATCAGTTGATTTTATAAATTTGATACCTTCTACCCTTTTTATGTATAATGTATATTTTACTAAAACTTAAGATTTAGCCATTGCTGTTACATTTTTTAAAATCCCACGTTTATGTTTAATAACTTTTTCAAATTCTACAAAAAAAATTCCAATATAACCCATAGGTTGGTCTCCTATACTAGTGAGTTAATACCTTCCATGTTTTTGAATTGCATGCTTTTCTTCCTGATAGTGTTTGAAATAGGTGGTCTTGACATCTACTGATATTGTCTGTGTATTACTATAAATGTTTGCAAAGACAAAGGTAATACAAAATCTTATAATATGCTGCGCACATTTTCATTCTCTATTTATTTTATGGGTCTTTGAAGTGCCAAATAATTACAATAGCAATTTCAATTCAGATGACACCAAAATACTATAGCAACCTGTATATAAACCATACGTTTTAAAAAAAAAAAAAAATCTGGAATGACTATTTCTGTGAATCAACCATTCCTCCTTATGTAAGTGGGGAATACACATAGATGGTAACCTGTTTTATACCTGTTTTATACATCAATGAGGATGGACAACAATGTGATGGAAATGAAGGACCATATTGTGCTAATACTAAGATGCCATGCTTTATAAAGACTCTTAATGAAGCGTACCAATGACTATACTGAATTAAAGGTATGTTGGCTAATAAGGTTATCCTAATGCAGATACTCCCTTGGATATTATTGAACTTTTCTGGTTTTGCTTTCTAACATATATATATACATACATACATGCATATATTTGTATGTAACATGACATGCATATACAATATATAGATATATATATACATATATATATATATAATAATAAAAATGCATTTGTTCACAAAATGTCCTAACAAGCTAGTTGGTTGTTTGCAAAGTAGTTATAAACAAACATGTGTATTTACAATGAACTTGGTTATATTGTCATAGTTACTAGTATGTAATTTGATTTGTCTTGTTGATGTATCACATGATCAAGCTCCAAGGTTTCATGTCATATATCTTTTAAACTCATTTACACTTATGTCAATGAAATACAATTGTTGAAAATAATTTTTGCTGTATTTCTGAAAATCTTTTAAAAAATAAAATTACAACTGTTGTATTGTTTTTGTATTTTGTGTCATACAGTAGTATATACCAAAGGGTCGTGGAATACACAAAGATGGTGACAAGTCTTATATATCAATGATATAGTAATGCATGGATGGACAACAATGTGTTGGAAATGAAGGACCATGTTGTGCTACCCTAAGATGTCCATGGTTTATAAAGACTTTTAATAAGATACTACTGAAGATATTGAACTAAGAATGTGTGCAAATCAAATTTATCCTGATGAAGATACTTGGATATTATGAGCTCTACATTAGATAATTACTTTTGTGGGTCAAAAGTATACACATTATATACACTTGATACATATATTAACTTTATTTTTGTTAATATTATATATCATTTTGGTTTCTGCTATAGTCATAGTAGTTTCTATTGGTTTAAAGATATATACTAACTTTTTAACATTGATTGTTTGTCTAAAATATCTGTTACTTTAATTCTAGACACATTTTATATAAATACAAATCTTCATATACAAAGTAGATCAAGAAATTGCTAAGCACAACTGAGCCTAATAGTACCTGTCCCCCAGGACTAACAATATAACAATATGATAATATCTAGCTATAGTCAATGTGGTCAATCAGTATCATCAGTTGGTAGCCAAACCTTTAGTATTCTTTTCTACTTATGGACAACAAAGCATGTGGACGAGTAAGAAGATATCAATTGATGTTCAATTGATGTCTTTTTTCCATATAATTTTATCTAGACATTGGATGCTATATTGTGTAGGTGGAATATCCATTACAAAAGATAGTAATTCCTATGTTGACTTTGTTTGAGTTGTTTTTACCATCATCTCCACATTAAATGAATTTTCTGAGCAATTTTATATTTATACATTTAGCCAACTAGAATTTCGCCTACTATGTACTTAAATTTTAACGACTTGTGCGTATTTTACTAAGTCCACGCTCAGCTGACTCGTGAAATTAACCAAAAGTTAGCCTTTAATTAGCGTTTATATTTTTAAAATTGTAAGTATAGGAAACTAAAGATTAGGATTAAGTTGTGTGATGATATAATACTAATAACAACATAATCTTGTAACTAACAAAAACACAATACATCTCTACAAATTGATATTATGTCATGATTTATTGAGACTGTCAGAAATTTAAGGCTTAAGATACAAACTCAGTCTCAGCAATTATTGCCAACTCAGTTTCAATATTTGCTCATAATTCTTTATGTAGATTTCTTAAACTATCTGATTTACCTTTCTAACAGTGAACATAGAGTTGATACCTGCTGTACATATATACACACATACCATCAAAGGTTTCTAGAGTATAATGTCCATATTTGTTAACAGTAGGACTGATTTTTGAGACTTTTTAACATTATTTGATAAAGAAAATAAGATATCATGATAACAACATTATTAGAACTCACTGATGCTGCAATGAAGTTCGTTTTTTAAAAATATTTTACTTAAAAATTGAGATTTTCTCATTTTATTAAGCCACATTTTGAGTATGCCTCTCTTACCTGTGTGTGTTGTAATAGTATGTGTGACATTTATTCTCACTAGTAATGATAATCAGACTTACATGTTTAGAGAGAGGGACATAAAGTATGAAGATAATAATACCTTGACCAGCAATAAAGACTGTCCATATATATATGCAATAAAAGTAATTTAAAATTAAAGAAATTAAAGTACTAAACTAACCTGCAGCTGCATGGCTGTGAAAAAAAAAAAATCAAAAAAACGTTGTAGTTTATGCAGTATTTAACTGACAAATTTTTTTATATCATTGTATAATAATAGACAACTATCATGAACAAAATGTTGAATTGTAAATGAGCATACATCAAAAAAATGGTAAGTTTTTGAATCTATTTTACATGATTGTCAATACTACTATTTCTGACCCCTCCTGACTTACAGCACGGATATGTTGCAAGTAGTTGCTTTTTACTAGCACTTTAAAGCCAACTATAATATTACAACATGATCATTACTGACCACATCATGTTAAAAGAGATTTATAACCAAAGGAATCATCAACACTTTTTATTATTGTTTTTATAACACATGACACATGTATATATATATAGTTTGACAACTGCAACAAATAAAAATATTTTTCTTCAAAAAAAAAATGTATTAAAAGAGTACATGATGTATCCAGGCTTATTCAATATGCCTACAACTGACAATAACAGTCATTATATGCAATAGTTGTATAAATATGTAGTTAATGAATTATCTTTTACAAGATTTATCCAACAAATATTACTATATTATTTCCACTTTAGACTTGAGTTGAATCTTCAATCCTTTTAACAACTGATATCTTTTGTAGTTGTATCATTATATAGTATTTTGTTGTGTGTTCCTATTAATTAGGAGAAGTAATGAGTGCTACGTTTAGTAAATATTTCTTAAGTGTATTTCCATTTACTTTCTAAGCTACTGTAGCTATGAAATAAGACATTATATAATTTTATCTACAAATAGTAAGATATTTGAGAGCTTTAACATATATTTATTTTTTGATGCAAAATATAATCAATATTTCTAACAGCTTTCACATAATGCTATTCATTTGTCACATCTATAATATTTTTTTCCAATTTTTGAGAAGCCCAATAAAACTATATGTCACCTTATAGACTCTAGAAGACAACCTCTTCCTATACAAGTAGCTGACTCCAGTGTACATATATAGGGTAGTGGTTGATGGAGAGAATTTGAGTGCTCCACAATTGCTCTTCAGAGTACACAGAGTTCAGTTATTGTACCTCTCTTGTTTTCAGTCTATATTAATGAAGTGACATTTAAGGCAATCTCTTCTAATGTTTGAAATGTCCTCTCTGCGATGATCTGCTCCTCTATATGATCATCCAGGGTGACGTAGCTGCCATTGAGCAATGGTCTTGTCAAACAACCGTCTTAACCCTCAATCCTAACGAGTATAAATACATGCTAATTTCCAGGAAGAGACCCCTGACTCCCATCATTGTCAATCTGTTCCTAAATGGTCACCCAGTCAACACATTTAAATATACTCACCGGGAGTTATTATAAGCAGTGACTTGTCGTGGTCACAACATATTGACCAATATGTGCCAGGGCTCACTAAGGCTTCTTTACAGACATTCTATCTGAACTGCAACATGGCCACCATGGTGCGGATTTACACATACCTAGTACGGCCACACTTTAGAATATGCTTCCCCAGTTTGGTTCCCAAATATGGCAGGACAATTGCCAAGCTGGAAAACAAGCAAATGTTTGGCTTAAGAATGGCAGTCGCAACTGGTCTGCAATTTTTTTCCTGTAATATCAACTAATTACAGAATCTAGACAGAACCAAGGCTTATGTGAACTAACCCCCTACTTATTATCTTGAATTTTTACAAAAAATTTTTGTGGTTACTATAGCAACAGACATCACCATAACATCGTAATTCTAATAAATGCCTAAAAACTCAGTTTTAATGTACATATAAGTATTATTAATTCTTTCTCTTAATATAGGATAGACAGGACTATATAAAAACATGATTTCATAGGACATATGTGAGAAAATAATACTAAGTTAAGCCAATATATATTGATGCTAATAATATGTTCATGGCTGCCAGAGCAGATGAAAAGAAAGGCTTTTAGTAGAATACATATTCTACATAATATTTAACTTATCTTGTATTTAGACATGACATACTTATTTGTTCGTGATAGAGTCTAAAGATGATATTGCCTCGTAATATATTAGTAAGGAGAATTCTTTAGTACACCTCTGGCAAAATATCTATATAATGTCTCTCTTCACCTATAGTAGCAGGAAATATATATACACATGTGTGTGTGTGTTTGTATCTATGTATGTACATATACCACAATATATATTTATGTTGCTTAAAGACTCATTCAATGTATAATACATGTATAGTGTTTGGGATATTAAACATATACACTACATTAGATGTATGAGTATGTAACATTGTATTTATGGGTAATCTTTATAGGCTATCACATCATTACTATAAATATACATTACTATATATTCTTATTGCTAGATGGACAAGAGTATGGCATCATGCATAGCTTATATTAACGCACACACAAAATTTAACAGTCCAATATGAAATATTTACATGTATTTGTACATTTCAGATGTAATGGACGTCAAAATCTTAAAAGTTAGAGATAATTATTCTGAAGCTGATTTTTTATCTACTAATGTTGCATTTTTATTATAATTTAATATTTATTATATCTAAAACGTGTAAGATTGGATGTTTCCATTGATTTGGAAAGTCATATATATGACATATAACTACATATAGTGAAGTTAGGTATAGTGAATAGATATGTAATAACTTAATATTGGCAAATAGAGTACAATAGAATCATTCCTATCATATCTGTACCTGATAATTCAATCCTCTTATTATATTGATCCTATTAAAGTTCAAATTTAAATGGAATTGTTACCTCAATTTAAAAAACCAATTCTTTCTTTCATAACTATTACCTTGTTTATTGAGACATTATAGCTGAACAACATTTAATTTTGAATTCTTATAGCACTGTTTGCTTCAAAATACTGCAGAACTAATGTAACAAAAAGTTATGTCTTTAATATTGTGATTACTATGTAAGGTGTCTATACTACCATTGCCATGTTGAGTTGTTTTACAGTCATCTCCACATTAAGTGGATTTTCTAAGCAGATTTATATTTATATATTACATACTTTAGCCAACTGGAATTTCGTCTACTGTATAACTAAATTTAATGACTTGTGCAATTTTACTGAGTCATACTCATTAATTTCAAATCATGAAGTTAATCAAAAGTTTAGCGTGTACATTTTTCAGCGATTATATTCATTAAATTGTATAATATAGGCAACTAAAAATAGGATTAAATTATCTGATAAATAATAATAGTAAAACATAGACAGATAATTAACAAAACCCATAATACATCACCACATATTGATATTATAAATATATGAATAGTGATTGTTAGAAATTTTAAAATTAAGGTCAATCTCAGCTTCTTCATTGGAATGTGATCATTACATGACAGCCCAGTCTCGTTACTTTTTTTAAACATTCTTTAATGTAGATTTCTTCAAAGTATCTGATGTACTTTCTAACACTGAGCAATTGGTTAATGCCTTCTGTACAGATATACATACATACCATCATTATGTGTCCTAAAGTATGTTGTCCCATATTTATTAACACTGGGAACTGATCTTTCAGACTTTTTAACATTATTCTGTAAGGAAATGAGATATCTTGATAATGGAATTATTGTAACTCACAGATTTCTGCAATAAAAATTTGTTTTAGTGAAATATATTTTACTCAAAAATAGAGATTTTCTTTTTTATTATGCCACCATTTTGAGTATGGCCTTCTTACCTGTATGTTTGTAATAGTATGTGTGATATTTTATTCTCACTAGTAACGATAATCAGACTTACATGTTTAGAAAGAGGAACGTAAAGTATAAAGATAAAATACCTTGACCAGCAATAAAGACAGACATTATATATGCAATAAAGAGTAATTTGTCTGAGAAAAAAAGAACATTAGCTACCATCCAATACCCATCACTATAGTAAGTGATATAGAAGTTTTTAATCCACTGTCTGTTGGACAATTGCTTATTTTTATGTCTTTTGTGTATCACAATAGCCATGAAAAGAACCCAATATTGACCTGAAAAATAATATTATATTATCAATAAACCCATTAATTAATCCATTAAAATTACTATAAGTATTAGGGCACCCAGGTAAAATAAAATGACCATATAAATCCAGTCTCGATAATTTAACCGATTTACCCCATCTACAAAATTATATAGTCACTGAATAATTATAACTGTTATAACTCACGCAACCAGTTTTTTTATTTTTAGATAACAAGTAGTGGGTGTGGTTATTATCAATACCAACAAGATATCCAATGGGTACTATAATCAACATATATACTCCAGGCCAATACCTAATAATTATCAAAAAACTTAAAAATAATAATTAATACATCATGCATGTAAATAACAGACCATAACTTAGCAATGTAAAAGCTATTATGTAGCGTTTAGGATGGTGTCACCAAAAGACCCTAACCAAAGCAATGTATAAGACCACACCCTCCATTAACATCCACATAAATTGTCACAAGAAACCTGTACTGCAGTACTACAGCTATTGCTGAACATACAAACTAAATCACACCACAATGTTTATAACACATGAGAATCACATGACCACATACCCATACTTGTTGTTCAATACCCCACTAGAAACAAGAGTTGTGCTTATTAAAATTACTACATAACATAACATGAACATAGTTCCTCATATTCCAGAGTGATACTATAAATGTATATATATATAAATATATATATATACTAATATTATATATAATATTAATATATATATGTCATTACTGATATAAATATTTTATGTGTATATCAAAATTGTCTTTACCTCATCCAAGCATACGTCAATATTGTCAGTGACATACATTTACAGATAAAGGTATTAATACAAATTCTATTGTTTTAAAGTATCTCATAATTTTTGTCACTGACCTATAAAATGGCTAATTATATATAGACAGACAAGACAGACCAACAGACTAACATACTGGACTCCTAGGACTAAGTAGAATTGCAAAGTGTGTTTAGGTCACATTGACGATGTTACTGTTGAACCCTCTTTGACTACATTAGACACATCCATCAGTGTTCCACTCACCACTTGGCAATGTTATATTAGATCTACAATAGGATATATGACACACTTAAAAATATTAGTGATTAGGATATATACAATTTAAACTTCCAATTCTACACAACGATAAATTATCAGTATTTGATAATCGAGAAACAGAGGAGAAAGATAAGGTTGCTATGACAACCGTTTAGTTTGTTTTGTTGTACTGTTGACTGGACAGGTTAAACACAATATAACAGTGTACGTCAGATCTGTTTATAGAGCAGTCTGTAACAATTATAGATGAGATAACTGGAGATATAATAGATTGGTTAGGATTATGGAGGAGGTAACCATCTTATAAGTTTTGGTAGTAAAATGAAGCGATTTTAACTGTAGGTAGACGCCTTTATACAGATATATCCAAAAGGTTAATGCAATAGAATTATTATTTACAGATATTGCATTATTGACGGCAGTTATAGTGTAATCCTTTTTAACATAAATGGCTATATATACAAGAGAGACAAAATAAGCAACTTATGGAATAATACCTACAATAGTGTCTCTATCATTTGTGAGTCCAGTAACGTTAAAGAGATTTAGAGCAAATAGTCTAATTTAGGAGGAGTTGACTACCATAGATCGTCTCGTATCCTGTGATTAATTAAATGTAATTATCATTTTTAATGACATAATATGCTACCTACTGCATTAGAATGAATGGTCCTTGCTGGTCAGTATATTTATTTTTTAAAATGAAAAAAAAACAAAACAATTTCCCCCCCTTGTTTTTTTTGTTTAAAAAAATTTATAAAAATACAGTTATTGTCTAAGGTATGTGCATATATATAACATATATAGAAAGATCGATATACAGTATCAACACAGGTTCCTGGTGCCTTTAAACTGATACCATAGACCAATCAACAATCAGTGACAAATCAAAACCTTATTTTCATCCCGGGATAAAACCCCAGTCCTGCC
>NW_024534523.1:0-18085 GCF_016097555.1 Gigantopelta aegis
TTCCAATCAAGAAATACTACACTGAGGTATCCCAGACACTGGCACATGACTACACTTGTTAACAGTTATCACTGGAAACTGAAAAATATGGTGCAAGTACCTCTTGGTAGGATTTATATCAGCATTTTGTGACAAAATCTTCATTTTCAAAGTTGTCGTCAACAAAAAAAATATTATGGTGTATACCTAAGTAATATCTGTAGGGCATATTCATATTAATATGCATTTATATGGACTGTTTTGCCTTTTACAAAGTGGCTACATGTCTAATACAGTAAATGAAGTAGATTAAGTAAATACAGCAGGTCAAAATTGAATATGAGGCCTATCATGTCTAATTTTCCCTGAAATTAGTGTGTAAACATTTGTTGCAAATGGCCCCAATTTTGTGACTTTCACCATCCCTCTGACACATTTCTAATAATGTATCATGAATTCAGTCACCATATCTTTACTAAGCCTCCACTTATCATATCTAAAATGCAAAATTTTACAGTTTTTGGACAACAGGGGTTGTCCTTTTCAGGGTGTGTGTCCCCCATGCAGGCAAAGGTACATACAAAACTTCACGGGCCTGCTGATATTAATAAAAATGTTATAGCCACTAAGGCTATATAGAAACATATAGCGAAATTAATTGTGGTCTGAGGCCTGATATAGTTCACACATTACACCGGTTAAATGCTTGATTCTGATGAAAGTATTATAACCAGAGAGGTGAAATTACACAGACTGATTGTGCATACCACAAGGAATATGAAAACTAATTTATTTATTTTCTAAATATTTTATTAAATTAAAAAACATTTTTTTTTGAATTTATTAAAAATTAAAATTAAAAGTTTCAACTTTTAAATTTCAATATCCTCCAAAATAGCATAAAATGACCTCTGATGTTACTACAGGTTGTTGCAATATTTTTTAACAGTTTTGAGCTAATAATTTGGTAAAAAAGAGCAAAAGTTGGATTTTGTTAGTCAATATTGAGATTTTGATTTTTTTTACATATTGAATTTTAATGAGTTTCTCAATTATTGCAATTGGACAGAAGATCTAAATATAATGAATATATCACTACTAAATGTAATTAAACACTTTAAATAAATAGTATACAGTTTTTAACAAGATTAAGTACTCTAATAATACATTTCACCTACATTTATGTAAATTACACATTTCAGTCATTTTTCAAAAATGGTCTTTTATCCTTAGAAAATCTAATAGGCTAATATTCTATGCTGTCTGAATGTATTTATTGTGTTCAGTAATCAGATGCTGGTATACTTGTCAAGTTTATTGCAGAAAATGTGCCAAAAAGGTTAACATTTGGCTTGTAATACATATGGCAGAATAATCCATAATGCATATTCAGTGGTCATTACTACAAACATCCTTCCAATCAAGAAATACTACACTGAGGTATCCCAGACACTGGCACATGACTACACTTGTTAACAGTTATCACTGGAAACTGAAAAATATGGTGCAAGTACCTCTTGGTAGGATTTATATCAGCATTTTGTGACAAAATCTTCATTTTCAAAGTTGTCGTCAACAAAAAAAATATTATGGTGTATACCTAAGTAATATCTGTAGGGCATATTCATATTAATATGCATTTATATGGACTGTTTTGCCTTTTACAAAGTGGCTACATGTCTAATACAGTAAATGAAGTAGATTAAGTAAATACAGCAGGTCAAAATTGAATATGAGGCCTATCATGTCTAATTTTCCCTGAAATTAGTGTGTAAACATTTGTTGCAAATGGCCCCAATTTTGTGACTTTCACCATCCCTCTGACACATTTCTAATAATGTATCATGAATTCAGTCACCATATCTTTACTAAGCCTCCACTTATCATATCTAAAATGCAAAATTTTACAGTTTTAGATTTTTTTGTTTTTCAAAAATTTAAATTTAAGTTTAATATTTAATTAAAAATGAAGTAAAATCTAATGATTGATTTTTTTTCCTTTAAATATTTCAAAATCTTTCCAAGACAACACTGTGCAGATAGAACATATGTAGAAGAAAAAATAGCTGCTCATTGTATGAAGAAATTCCAAAATTTGATAAAGTTATTACATTTTGAAGTTGGTGTCCCTCAAGTTTCCATTGCTAAAATTGGCCATGGCAAGGCACTGTGGTAGGTGTTTTAACACAGCCTCTGTATACTCTCAGTTTAAAGGTGACATACCGATACTTACCGAGCATTGCTTTAATATGTATATCATTGGAATGCATTAGTGTGGGCCAGTTTTTAGGGGAAAAAATGGACTGATAGGCCTCAGATTACAGTTATCTTCCCATTTGGTTGTCCAAAATCCGGAAGTTTCACCGCGCAAGTAGTCTGCTGTTTGACTGTGATTATTTCATGGCAGACAGCTATGAAGTGGCAACTGTTTGACTGAAGTGACAGGGGATAGCATGTAGTTTGTAAACATGTGTAACTTGTTGACATTGAAGACTTGTTTGTGGTAATTCCGGCCCATGCAAAAGTAGTGCTTTTTGTGTAAAAGACAACAGGGGTTGTCCTTTTCAGGGTGTGTGTCCCCCATGCAGGCAAAGGTACATACAAAACTTCACGGGCCTGCTGATATTAATAAAAATGTTATAGCCACTAAGGCTATATAGAAACATATAGCGAAATTAATTGTGGTCTGAGGCCTGATATAGTTCACACATTACACCGGTTAAATGCTTGATTCTGATGAAAGTATTATAACCAGAGAGGTGAAATTACACAGACTGATTGTGCATACCACAAGGAATATGAAAACTAATTTATTTATTTTCTAAATATTTTATTAAATTAAAAAACATTTTGTTTTGAATTTATTAAAAATTAAAATTAAAAGTTTCAACTTTTAAATTTCAATATCCTCCAAAATAGCATAAAATGACCTCTGATGTTACTACAGGTTGTTGCAATATTTTTTAACAGTTTTGAGCTAATAATTTGGTAAAAAAGAGCAAAAGTTGGATTTTGTTAGTCAATATTGAGATTTTGATTTTTTTTACATATTGAATTTTAATGAGTTTCTCAATTATTGCAATTGGACAGAAGATCTAAATATAATGAATATATCACTACTAAATGTAATTAAACACTTTAAATAAATAGTATACAGTTTTTAACAAGATTAAGTACTCTAATAATACATTTCACCTACATTTATGTAAATTACACATTTCAGTCATTTTTCAAAAATGGTCTTTTATCCTTAGAAAATCTAATAGGCTAATATTCTATGCTGTCTGAATGTATTTATTGTGTTCAGTAATCAGATGCTGGTATACTTGTCAAGTTTATTGCAGAAAATGTGCCAAAAAGGTTAACATTTGGCTTGTAATACATATGGCAGAATAATCCATAATGCATATTCAGTGGTCATTACTACAAACATCCTTCCAATCAAGAAATACTACACTGAGGTATCCCAGACACTGGCACATGACTACACTTGTTAACAGTTATCACTGGAAACTGAAAAATATGGTGCAAGTACCTCTTGGTAGGATTTATATCAGCATTTTGTGACAAAATCTTCATTTTCAAAGTTGTCGTCAACAAAAAAAATATTATGGTGTATACCTAAGTAATATCTGTAGGGCATATTCATATTAATATGCATTTATATGGACTGTTTTGCCTTTTACAAAGTGGCTACATGTCTAATACAGTAAATGAAGTAGATTAAGTAAATACAGCAGGTCAAAATTGAATATGAGGCCTATCATGTCTAATTTTCCCTGAAATTAGTGTGTAAACATTTGTTGCAAATGGCCCCAATTTTGTGACTTTCACCATCCCTCTGACACATTTCTAATAATGTATCATGAATTCAGTCACCATATCTTTACTAAGCCTCCACTTATCATATCTAAAATGCAAAATTTTACAGTTTTAGATTTTTTTGTTTTTCAAAAATTTAAATTTAAGTTTAATATTTAATTAAAAATGAAGTAAAATCTAATGATTGATTTTTTTTCCTTTAAATATTTCAAAATCTTTCCAAGACAACACTGTGCAGATAGAACATATGTAGAAGAAAAAATAGCTGCTCATTGTATGAAGAAATTCCAAAATTTGATAAAGTTATTACATTTTGAAGTTGGTGTCCCTCAAGTTTCCATTGCTAAAATTGGCCATGGCAAGGCACTGTGGTAGGTGTTTTAACACAGCCTCTGTATACTCTCAGTTTAAAGGTGACATACCGATACTTACCGAGCATTGCTTTAATATGTATATCATTGGAATGCATTAGTGTGGGCCAGTTTTTAGGGGAAAAAATGGACTGATAGGCCTCAGATTACAGTTATCTTCCCATTTGGTTGTCCAAAATCCGGAAGTTTCACCGCGCAAGTAGTCTGCTGTTTGACTGTGATTATTTCATGGCAGACAGCTATGAAGTGGCAACTGTTTGACTGAAGTGACAGGGGATAGCATGTAGTTTGTAAACATGTGTAACTTGTTGACATTGAAGACTTGTTTGTGGTAATTCCGGCCCATGCAAAAGTAGTGCTTTTTGTGTAAAATGGGTGTACTCCGGCCTGGTTTAGAGGGTGTGTCTGTTTAAACCAATATGCTGGGAGAAAGAGCTGGACAACAGGGGTTGTCCTTTTCAGGGTGTGTGTCCCCCATGCAGGCAAAGGTACATACAAAACTTCACGGGCCTGCTGATATTAATAAAAATGTTATAGCCACTAAGGCTATATAGAAACATATAGCGAAATTAATTGTGGTCTGAGGCCTGATATAGTTCACACATTACACCGGTTAAATGCTTGATTCTGATGAAAGTATTATAACCAGAGAGGTGAAATTACACAGACTGATTGTGCATACCACAAGGAATATGAAAACTAATTTATTTATTTTCTAAATATTTTATTAAATTAAAAAACATTTTGTTTTGAATTTATTAAAAATTAAAATTAAAAGTTTCAACTTTTAAATTTCAATATCCTCCAAAATAGCATAAAATGACCTCTGATGTTACTACAGGTTGTTGCAATATTTTTTAACAGTTTTGAGCTAATAATTTGGTAAAAAAGAGCAAAAGTTGGATTTTGTTAGTCAATATTGAGATTTTGATTTTTTTTACATATTGAATTTTAATGAGTTTCTCAATTATTGCAATTGGACAGAAGATCTAAATATAATGAATATATCACTACTAAATGTAATTAAACACTTTAAATAAATAGTATACAGTTTTTAACAAGATTAAGTACTCTAATAATACATTTCACCTACATTTATGTAAATTACACATTTCAGTCATTTTTCAAAAATGGTCTTTTATCCTTAGAAAATCTAATAGGCTAATATTCTATGCTGTCTGAATGTATTTATTGTGTTCAGTAATCAGATGCTGGTATACTTGTCAAGTTTATTGCAGAAAATGTGCCAAAAAGGTTAACATTTGGCTTGTAATACATATGGCAGAATAATCCATAATGCATATTCAGTGGTCATTACTACAAACATCCTTCCAATCAAGAAATACTACACTGAGGTATCCCAGACACTGGCACATGACTACACTTGTTAACAGTTATCACTGGAAACTGAAAAATATGGTGCAAGTACCTCTTGGTAGGATTTATATCAGCATTTTGTGACAAAATCTTCATTTTCAAAGTTGTCGTCAACAAAAAAAATATTATGGTGTATACCTAAGTAATATCTGTAGGGCATATTCATATTAATATGCATTTATATGGACTGTTTTGCCTTTTACAAAGTGGCTACATGTCTAATACAGTAAATGAAGTAGATTAAGTAAATACAGCAGGTCAAAATTGAATATGAGGCCTATCATGTCTAATTTTCCCTGAAATTAGTGTGTAAACATTTGTTGCAAATGGCCCCAATTTTGTGACTTTCACCATCCCTCTGACACATTTCTAATAATGTATCATGAATTCAGTCACCATATCTTTACTAAGCCTCCACTTATCATATCTAAAATGCAAAATTTTACAGTTTTAGATTTTTTTGTTTTTCAAAAATTTAAATTTAAGTTTAATATTTAATTAAAAATGAAGTAAAATCTAATGATTGATTTTTTTTCCTTTAAATATTTCAAAATCTTTCCAAGACAACACTGTGCAGATAGAACATATGTAGAAGAAAAAATAGCTGCTCATTGTATGAAGAAATTCCAAAATTTGATAAAGTTATTACATTTTGAAGTTGGTGTCCCTCAAGTTTCCATTGCTAAAATTGGCCATGGCAAGGCACTGTGGTAGGTGTTTTAACACAGCCTCTGTATACTCTCAGTTTAAAGGTGACATACCGATACTTACCGAGCATTGCTTTAATATGTATATCATTGGAATGCATTAGTGTGGGCCAGTTTTTAGGGGAAAAAATGGACTGATAGGCCTCAGATTACAGTTATCTTCCCATTTGGTTGTCCAAAATCCGGAAGTTTCACCGCGCAAGTAGTCTGCTGTTTGACTGTGATTATTTCATGGCAGACAGCTATGAAGTGGCAACTGTTTGACTGAAGTGACAGGGGATAGCATGTAGTTTGTAAACATGTGTAACTTGTTGACATTGAAGACTTGTTTGTGGTAATTCCGGCCCATGCAAAAGTAGTGCTTTTTGTGTAAAATGGGTGTACTCCGGCCTGGTTTAGAGGGTGTGTCTGTTTAAACCAATATGCTGGGAGAAAGAGCTGGACAACAGGGGTTGTCCTTTTCAGGGTGTGTGTCCCCCATGCAGGCAAAGGTACATACAAAACTTCACGGGCCTGCTGATATTAATAAAAATGTTATAGCCACTAAGGCTATATAGAAACATATAGCGAAATTAATTGTGGTCTGAGGCCTGATATAGTTCACACATTACACCGGTTAAATGCTTGATTCTGATGAAAGTATTATAACCAGAGAGGTGAAATTACACAGACTGATTGTGCATACCACAAGGAATATGAAAACTAATTTATTTATTTTCTAAATATTTTATTAAATTAAAAAACATTTTGTTTTGAATTTATTAAAAATTAAAATTAAAAGTTTCAACTTTTAAATTTCAATATCCTCCAAAATAGCATAAAATGACCTCTGATGTTACTACAGGTTGTTGCAATATTTTTTAACAGTTTTGAGCTAATAATTTGGTAAAAAAGAGCAAAAGTTGGATTTTGTTAGTCAATATTGAGATTTTGATTTTTTTTACATATTGAATTTTAATGAGTTTCTCAATTATTGCAATTGGACAGAAGATCTAAATATAATGAATATATCACTACTAAATGTAATTAAACACTTTAAATAAATAGTATACAGTTTTTAACAAGATTAAGTACTCTAATAATACATTTCACCTACATTTATGTAAATTACACATTTCAGTCATTTTTCAAAAATGGTCTTTTATCCTTAGAAAATCTAATAGGCTAATATTCTATGCTGTCTGAATGTATTTATTGTGTTCAGTAATCAGATGCTGGTATACTTGTCAAGTTTATTGCAGAAAATGTGCCAAAAAGGTTAACATTTGGCTTGTAATACATATGGCAGAATAATCCATAATGCATATTCAGTGGTCATTACTACAAACATCCTTCCAATCAAGAAATACTACACTGAGGTATCCCAGACACTGGCACATGACTACACTTGTTAACAGTTATCACTGGAAACTGAAAAATATGGTGCAAGTACCTCTTGGTAGGATTTATATCAGCATTTTGTGACAAAATCTTCATTTTCAAAGTTGTCGTCAACAAAAAAAATATTATGGTGTATACCTAAGTAATATCTGTAGGGCATATTCATATTAATATGCATTTATATGGACTGTTTTGCCTTTTACAAAGTGGCTACATGTCTAATACAGTAAATGAAGTAGATTAAGTAAATACAGCAGGTCAAAATTGAATATGAGGCCTATCATGTCTAATTTTCCCTGAAATTAGTGTGTAAACATTTGTTGCAAATGGCCCCAATTTTGTGACTTTCACCATCCCTCTGACACATTTCTAATAATGTATCATGAATTCAGTCACCATATCTTTACTAAGCCTCCACTTATCATATCTAAAATGCAAAATTTTACAGTTTTAGATTTTTTTGTTTTTCAAAAATTTAAATTTAAGTTTAATATTTAATTAAAAATGAAGTAAAATCTAATGATTGATTTTTTTTCCTTTAAATATTTCAAAATCTTTCCAAGACAACACTGTGCAGATAGAACATATGTAGAAGAAAAAATAGCTGCTCATTGTATGAAGAAATTCCAAAATTTGATAAAGTTATTACATTTTGAAGTTGGTGTCCCTCAAGTTTCCATTGCTAAAATTGGCCATGGCAAGGCACTGTGGTAGGTGTTTTAACACAGCCTCTGTATACTCTCAGTTTAAAGGTGACATACCGATACTTACCGAGCATTGCTTTAATATGTATATCATTGGAATGCATTAGTGTGGGCCAGTTTTTAGGGGAAAAAATGGACTGATAGGCCTCAGATTACAGTTATCTTCCCATTTGGTTGTCCAAAATCCGGAAGTTTCACCGCGCAAGTAGTCTGCTGTTTGACTGTGATTATTTCATGGCAGACAGCTATGAAGTGGCAACTGTTTGACTGAAGTGACAGGGGATAGCATGTAGTTTGTAAACATGTGTAACTTGTTGACATTGAAGACTTGTTTGTGGTAATTCCGGCCCATGCAAAAGTAGTGCTTTTTGTGTAAAATGGGTGTACTCCGGCCTGGTTTAGAGGGTGTGTCTGTTTAAACCAATATGCTGGGAGAAAGAGCTGGACAACAGGGGTTGTCCTTTTCAGGGTGTGTGTCCCCCATGCAGGCAAAGGTACATACAAAACTTCACGGGCCTGCTGATATTAATAAAAATGTTATAGCCACTAAGGCTATATAGAAACATATAGCGAAATTAATTGTGGTCTGAGGCCTGATATAGTTCACACATTACACCGGTTAAATGCTTGATTCTGATGAAAGTATTATAACCAGAGAGGTGAAATTACACAGACTGATTGTGCATACCACAAGGAATATGAAAACTAATTTATTTATTTTCTAAATATTTTATTAAATTAAAAAACATTTTGTTTTGAATTTATTAAAAATTAAAATTAAAAGTTTCAACTTTTAAATTTCAATATCCTCCAAAATAGCATAAAATGACCTCTGATGTTACTACAGGTTGTTGCAATATTTTTTAACAGTTTTGAGCTAATAATTTGGTAAAAAAGAGCAAAAGTTGGATTTTGTTAGTCAATATTGAGATTTTGATTTTTTTTACATATTGAATTTTAATGAGTTTCTCAATTATTGCAATTGGACAGAAGATCTAAATATAATGAATATATCACTACTAAATGTAATTAAACACTTTAAATAAATAGTATACAGTTTTTAACAAGATTAAGTACTCTAATAATACATTTCACCTACATTTATGTAAATTACACATTTCAGTCATTTTTCAAAAATGGTCTTTTATCCTTAGAAAATCTAATAGGCTAATATTCTATGCTGTCTGAATGTATTTATTGTGTTCAGTAATCAGATGCTGGTATACTTGTCAAGTTTATTGCAGAAAATGTGCCAAAAAGGTTAACATTTGGCTTGTAATACATATGGCAGAATAATCCATAATGCATATTCAGTGGTCATTACTACAAACATCCTTCCAATCAAGAAATACTACACTGAGGTATCCCAGACACTGGCACATGACTACACTTGTTAACAGTTATCACTGGAAACTGAAAAATATGGTGCAAGTACCTCTTGGTAGGATTTATATCAGCATTTTGTGACAAAATCTTCATTTTCAAAGTTGTCGTCAACAAAAAAAATATTATGGTGTATACCTAAGTAATATCTGTAGGGCATATTCATATTAATATGCATTTATATGGACTGTTTTGCCTTTTACAAAGTGGCTACATGTCTAATACAGTAAATGAAGTAGATTAAGTAAATACAGCAGGTCAAAATTGAATATGAGGCCTATCATGTCTAATTTTCCCTGAAATTAGTGTGTAAACATTTGTTGCAAATGGCCCCAATTTTGTGACTTTCACCATCCCTCTGACACATTTCTAATAATGTATCATGAATTCAGTCACCATATCTTTACTAAGCCTCCACTTATCATATCTAAAATGCAAAATTTTACAGTTTTAGATTTTTTTGTTTTTCAAAAATTTAAATTTAAGTTTAATATTTAATTAAAAATGAAGTAAAATCTAATGATTGATTTTTTTTCCTTTAAATATTTCAAAATCTTTCCAAGACAACACTGTGCAGATAGAACATATGTAGAAGAAAAAATAGCTGCTCATTGTATGAAGAAATTCCAAAATTTGATAAAGTTATTACATTTTGAAGTTGGTGTCCCTCAAGTTTCCATTGCTAAAATTGGCCATGGCAAGGCACTGTGGTAGGTGTTTTAACACAGCCTCTGTATACTCTCAGTTTAAAGGTGACATACCGATACTTACCGAGCATTGCTTTAATATGTATATCATTGGAATGCATTAGTGTGGGCCAGTTTTTAGGGGAAAAAATGGACTGATAGGCCTCAGATTACAGTTATCTTCCCATTTGGTTGTCCAAAATCCGGAAGTTTCACCGCGCAAGTAGTCTGCTGTTTGACTGTGATTATTTCATGGCAGACAGCTATGAAGTGGCAACTGTTTGACTGAAGTGACAGGGGATAGCATGTAGTTTGTAAACATGTGTAACTTGTTGACATTGAAGACTTGTTTGTGGTAATTCCGGCCCATGCAAAAGTAGTGCTTTTTGTGTAAAATGGGTGTACTCCGGCCTGGTTTAGAGGGTGTGTCTGTTTAAACCAATATGCTGGGAGAAAGAGCTGGACAACAGGGGTTGTCCTTTTCAGGGTGTGTGTCCCCCATGCAGGCAAAGGTACATACAAAACTTCACGGGCCTGCTGATATTAATAAAAATGTTATAGCCACTAAGGCTATATAGAAACATATAGCGAAATTAATTGTGGTCTGAGGCCTGATATAGTTCACACATTACACCGGTTAAATGCTTGATTCTGATGAAAGTATTATAACCAGAGAGGTGAAATTACACAGACTGATTGTGCATACCACAAGGAATATGAAAACTAATTTATTTATTTTCTAAATATTTTATTAAATTAAAAAACATTTTGTTTTGAATTTATTAAAAATTAAAATTAAAAGTTTCAACTTTTAAATTTCAATATCCTCCAAAATAGCATAAAATGACCTCTGATGTTACTACAGGTTGTTGCAATATTTTTTAACAGTTTTGAGCTAATAATTTGGTAAAAAAGAGCAAAAGTTGGATTTTGTTAGTCAATATTGAGATTTTGATTTTTTTTACATATTGAATTTTAATGAGTTTCTCAATTATTGCAATTGGACAGAAGATCTAAATATAATGAATATATCACTACTAAATGTAATTAAACACTTTAAATAAATAGTATACAGTTTTTAACAAGATTAAGTACTCTAATAATACATTTCACCTACATTTATGTAAATTACACATTTCAGTCATTTTTCAAAAATGGTCTTTTATCCTTAGAAAATCTAATAGGCTAATATTCTATGCTGTCTGAATGTATTTATTGTGTTCAGTAATCAGATGCTGGTATACTTGTCAAGTTTATTGCAGAAAATGTGCCAAAAAGGTTAACATTTGGCTTGTAATACATATGGCAGAATAATCCATAATGCATATTCAGTGGTCATTACTACAAACATCCTTCCAATCAAGAAATACTACACTGAGGTATCCCAGACACTGGCACATGACTACACTTGTTAACAGTTATCACTGGAAACTGAAAAATATGGTGCAAGTACCTCTTGGTAGGATTTATATCAGCATTTTGTGACAAAATCTTCATTTTCAAAGTTGTCGTCAACAAAAAAAATATTATGGTGTATACCTAAGTAATATCTGTAGGGCATATTCATATTAATATGCATTTATATGGACTGTTTTGCCTTTTACAAAGTGGCTACATGTCTAATACAGTAAATGAAGTAGATTAAGTAAATACAGCAGGTCAAAATTGAATATGAGGCCTATCATGTCTAATTTTCCCTGAAATTAGTGTGTAAACATTTGTTGCAAATGGCCCCAATTTTGTGACTTTCACCATCCCTCTGACACATTTCTAATAATGTATCATGAATTCAGTCACCATATCTTTACTAAGCCTCCACTTATCATATCTAAAATGCAAAATTTTACAGTTTTAGATTTTTTTGTTTTTCAAAAATTTAAATTTAAGTTTAATATTTAATTAAAAATGAAGTAAAATCTAATGATTGATTTTTTTTCCTTTAAATATTTCAAAATCTTTCCAAGACAACACTGTGCAGATAGAACATATGTAGAAGAAAAAATAGCTGCTCATTGTATGAAGAAATTCCAAAATTTGATAAAGTTATTACATTTTGAAGTTGGTGTCCCTCAAGTTTCCATTGCTAAAATTGGCCATGGCAAGGCACTGTGGTAGGTGTTTTAACACAGCCTCTGTATACTCTCAGTTTAAAGGTGACATACCGATACTTACCGAGCATTGCTTTAATATGTATATCATTGGAATGCATTAGTGTGGGCCAGTTTTTAGGGGAAAAAATGGACTGATAGGCCTCAGATTACAGTTATCTTCCCATTTGGTTGTCCAAAATCCGGAAGTTTCACCGCGCAAGTAGTCTGCTGTTTGACTGTGATTATTTCATGGCAGACAGCTATGAAGTGGCAACTGTTTGACTGAAGTGACAGGGGATAGCATGTAGTTTGTAAACATGTGTAACTTGTTGACATTGAAGACTTGTTTGTGGTAATTCCGGCCCATGCAAAAGTAGTGCTTTTTGTGTAAAATGGGTGTACTCCGGCCTGGTTTAGAGGGTGTGTCTGTTTAAACCAATATGCTGGGAGAAAGAGCTGGACAACAGGGGTTGTCCTTTTCAGGGTGTGTGTCCCCCATGCAGGCAAAGGTACATACAAAACTTCACGGGCCTGCTGATATTAATAAAAATGTTATAGCCACTAAGGCTATATAGAAACATATAGCGAAATTAATTGTGGTCTGAGGCCTGATATAGTTCACACATTACACCGGTTAAATGCTTGATTCTGATGAAAGTATTATAACCAGAGAGGTGAAATTACACAGACTGATTGTGCATACCACAAGGAATATGAAAACTAATTTATTTATTTTCTAAATATTTTATTAAATTAAAAAACATTTTGTTTTGAATTTATTAAAAATTAAAATTAAAAGTTTCAACTTTTAAATTTCAATATCCTCCAAAATAGCATAAAATGACCTCTGATGTTACTACAGGTTGTTGCAATATTTTTTAACAGTTTTGAGCTAATAATTTGGTAAAAAAGAGCAAAAGTTGGATTTTGTTAGTCAATATTGAGATTTTGATTTTTTTTACATATTGAATTTTAATGAGTTTCTCAATTATTGCAATTGGACAGAAGATCTAAATATAATGAATATATCACTACTAAATGTAATTAAACACTTTAAATAAATAGTATACAGTTTTTAACAAGATTAAGTACTCTAATAATACATTTCACCTACATTTATGTAAATTACACATTTCAGTCATTTTTCAAAAATGGTCTTTTATCCTTAGAAAATCTAATAGGCTAATATTCTATGCTGTCTGAATGTATTTATTGTGTTCAGTAATCAGATGCTGGTATACTTGTCAAGTTTATTGCAGAAAATGTGCCAAAAAGGTTAACATTTGGCTTGTAATACATATGGCAGAATAATCCATAATGCATATTCAGTGGTCATTACTACAAACATCCTTCCAATCAAGAAATACTACACTGAGGTATCCCAGACACTGGCACATGACTACACTTGTTAACAGTTATCACTGGAAACTGAAAAATATGGTGCAAGTACCTCTTGGTAGGATTTATATCAGCATTTTGTGACAAAATCTTCATTTTCAAAGTTGTCGTCAACAAAAAAAATATTATGGTGTATACCTAAGTAATATCTGTAGGGCATATTCATATTAATATGCATTTATATGGACTGTTTTGCCTTTTACAAAGTGGCTACATGTCTAATACAGTAAATGAAGTAGATTAAGTAAATACAGCAGGTCAAAATTGAATATGAGGCCTATCATGTCTAATTTTCCCTGAAATTAGTGTGTAAACATTTGTTGCAAATGGCCCCAATTTTGTGACTTTCACCATCCCTCTGACACATTTCTAATAATGTATCATGAATTCAGTCACCATATCTTTACTAAGCCTCCACTTATCATATCTAAAATGCAAAATTTTACAGTTTTAGATTTTTTTGTTTTTCAAAAATTTAAATTTAAGTTTAATATTTAATTAAAAATGAAGTAAAATCTAATGATTGATTTTTTTTCCTTTAAATATTTCAAAATCTTTCCAAGACAACACTGTGCAGATAGAACATATGTAGAAGAAAAAATAGCTGCTCATTGTATGAAGAAATTCCAAAATTTGATAAAGTTATTACATTTTGAAGTTGGTGTCCCTCAAGTTTCCATTGCTAAAATTGGCCATGGCAAGGCACTGTGGTAGGTGTTTTAACACAGCCTCTGTATACTCTCAGTTTAAAGGTGACATACCGATACTTACCGAGCATTGCTTTAATATGTATATCATTGGAATGCATTAGTGTGGGCCAGTTTTTAGGGGAAAAAATGGACTGATAGGCCTCAGATTACAGTTATCTTCCCATTTGGTTGTCCAAAATCCGGAAGTTTCACCGCGCAAGTAGTCTGCTGTTTGACTGTGATTATTTCATGGCAGACAGCTATGAAGTGGCAACTGTTTGACTGAAGTGACAGGGGATAGCATGTAGTTTGTAAACATGTGTAACTTGTTGACATTGAAGACTTGTTTGTGGTAATTCCGGCCCATGCAAAAGTAGTGCTTTTTGTGTAAAATGGGTGTACTCCGGCCTGGTTTAGAGGGTGTGTCTGTTTAAACCAATATGCTGGGAGAAAGAGCTGGACAACAGGGGTTGTCCTTTTCAGGGTGTGTGTCCCCCATGCAGGCAAAGGTACATACAAAACTTCACGGGCCTGCTGATATTAATAAAAATGTTATAGCCACTAAGGCTATATAGAAACATATAGCGAAATTAATTGTGGTCTGAGGCCTGATATAGTTCACACATTACACCGGTTAAATGCTTGATTCTGATGAAAGTATTATAACCAGAGAGGTGAAATTACACAGACTGATTGTGCATACCACAAGGAATATGAAAACTAATTTATTTATTTTCTAAATATTTTATTAAATTAAAAAACATTTTGTTTTGAATTTATTAAAAATTAAAATTAAAAGTTTCAACTTTTAAATTTCAATATCCTCCAAAATAGCATAAAATGACCTCTGATGTTACTACAGGTTGTTGCAATATTTTTTAACAGTTTTGAGCTAATAATTTGGTAAAAAAGAGCAAAAGTTGGATTTTGTTAGTCAATATTGAGATTTTGATTTTTTTTACATATTGAATTTTAATGAGTTTCTCAATTATTGCAATTGGACAGAAGATCTAAATATAATGAATATATCACTACTAAATGTAATTAAACACTTTAAATAAATAGTATACAGTTTTTAACAAGATTAAGTACTCTAATAATACATTTCACCTACATTTATGTAAATTACACATTTCAGTCATTTTTCAAAAATGGTATCCCAGACACTGGCACATGACTACACTTGTTAACAGTTATCACTGGAAACTGAAAAATATGGTGCAAGTACCTCTTGGTAGGATTTATATCAGCATTTTGTGACAAAATCTTCATTTTCAAAGTTGTCGTCAACAAAAAAAATATTATGGTGTATACCTAAGTAATATCTGTAGGGCATATTCATATTAATATGCATTTATATGGACTGTTTTGCCTTTTACAAAGTGGCTACATGTCTAATACAGTAAATGAAGTAGATTAAGTAAATACAGCAGGTCAAAATTGAATATGAGGCCTATCATGTCTAATTTTCCCTGAAATTAGTGTGTAAACATTTGTTGCAAATGGCCCCAATTTTGTGACTTTCACCATCCCTCTGACACATTTCTAATAATGTATCATGAATTCAGTCACCATATCTTTACTAAGCCTCCACTTATCATATCTAAAATGCAAAATTTTACAGTTTTAGATTTTTTTGTTTTTCAAAAATTTAAAAGTTTAGTTTAATATTTAATTAAAAATGAAGTAAAATCTAATGATTGATTTTTTTTCCTTTAAATATTTCAAAATCTTTCCAAGACAACACTGTGCAGATAGAACATATGTAGAAGAAAAAATAGCTGCTCATTGTATGAAGAAATTCCAAAATTTGATAAAGTTATTACATTTTGAAGTTGGTGTCCCTCAAGTTTCCATTGCTAAAATTGGCCATGGCAAGGCACTGTGGTAGGTGTTTTAACACAGCCTCTGTATACTCTCAGTTTAAAGGTGACATACCGATACTTACCGAGCATTGCTTTAATATGTATATCATTGGAATGCATTAGTGTGGGCCAGTTTTTAGGGGAAAAAATGGACTGATAGGCCTCAGATTACAGTTATCTTCCCATTTGGTTGTCCAAAATCCGGAAGTTTCACCGCGCAAGTAGTCTGCTGTTTGACTGTGATTATTTCATGGCAGACAGCTATGAAGTGGCAACTGTTTGACTGAAGTGACAGGGGATAGCATGTAGTTTGTAAACATGTGTAACTTGTTGACATTGAAGACTTGTTTGTGGTAATTCCGGCCCATGCAAAAGTAGTGCTTTTTGTGTAAAATGGGTGTACTCCGGCCTGGTTTAGAGGGTGTGTCTGTTTAAACCAATATGCTGGGAGAAAGAGCTGGACAACAGGGGTTGTCCTTTTCAGGGTGTGTGTCCCCCATGCAGGCAAAGGTACATACAAAACTTCACGGGCCTGCTGATATTAATAAAAATGTTATAGCCACTAAGGCTATATAGAAACATATAGCGAAATTAATTGTGGTCTGAGGCCTGATATAGTTCACACATTACACCGGTTAAATGCTTGATTCTGATGAAAGTATTATAACCAGAGAGGTGAAATTACACAGACTGATTGTGCATACCACAAGGAATATGAAAACTAATTTATTTATTTTCTAAATATTTTATTAAATTAAAAAACATTTTTTTTGAATTTATTAAAAATTAAAATTAAAAGTTTCAACTTTTAAATTTCAATATCCTCCAAAATAGCATAAAATGACCTCTGATGTTACTACAGGTTGTTGCAATATTTTTTAACAGTTTTGAGCTAATAATTTGGTAAAAAAGAGCAAAAGTTGGATTTTGTTAGTCAATATTGAGATTTTGATTTTTTTTACATATTGAATTTTAAGAGTTTCTCAATTATTGCAATTGGACAGAAGATCTAAATATAATGATATATCACTACTAAATGTAATTAAACACTTTAATAAATAGTATACGTTTTTTAACAAGATTAAGTACTCTAATAATACATTTCACCTACATTTATGTAAATTACACATTTCAGTCATTTTTCAGAATGGTCTTTTATCCTTAGAAAATCTAATAGGCTAATATTCTATGCTGTCTGAATGTATTTATTGTGTTTCAGTAATCAGATGCTGGTATACTTGTCAAGTTTATTGCAGAAAATGTGCCAAAAAGGTTAACATTTGGCTTGGTAATACATATGGCAGAATAATCCATAATGCATATTCGTGGTCATTACTACAAACATCCTTCCAATCAAGAAATACTACACTGAGGTATCCCAGACACTGGCACATGACTACACTTGTTAACAGTTATCACTGGAAACTGAAAATATGGTGCCAAGTACCTCTTGGTAGATTTATACAGCATTTTGTGACACAATCTTCATTTTCAAAGTTGTGCGTCACAAAAAAAAATTATTATGTGATATTACCTAAGTAATATCTGTAGGGCCATCTTTCAGATTAATTTCATTTTTATATTGCCTGTTTTTTGCCTTTTACAAAGTGGCTAAATACAGTATGAAAAATTTA